>NW_010241607.1:33814-48411 GCF_000690775.1 Eurypyga helias
AAACTGACTGGGAAACCCCCATCCCCCACACCCCTGTGCCACTGGTTGGGGAGGAGGGAGATGGGAAAGAAGGGAGGAATGTGAGGAAGGGCTTGATGGTCTGGTTTGGTTTGTCTCTCATTGTCCTACTCTAATTTGATTGGTAACTGGCTAAATTGATTTTTTTTTCCCCAAGTTGAGTCTGTTTTGCCCATGACCATAATGGGTGAGTGATCCCTCCCTGTCCTTTTCTTGACCCATGAACCTTTCCTTATATTTCCTCTTCCCTATCCCACTGTGGGGAGGAGTGAGCAAGTGGCCTCATGGTCTTTTGTTGTTGGTTGGGCCTAAAGCAAGACATGTCCATAACAAAGCACAGTATTCCAAGTCGGAGTATACTCTTGTTTTTCATGGTCTACATTACGTAATATATATTCAGACATATTTATTTATTTATGCTTTAATTTAGATTTTAGCTATTCTTCATTAGTGTTTCTATGGTTCATTTCTACCACTGCACAATGAGAAAATATTTTTGCTCAGCAATCAAGAGAGGCACACAGATCATCTTTTTTATATATTTAAAATGCAACATGTCAATGTCATTTTTTTTTCTCTCCACTAGATGCTTTCTTGCATTTATGAACATAAAAATTCACATGCCAGCATTTTGCCCACTTTTCCAGCTTTACTTAATCCATTAATATCTTCTGGTTGCCATTAAATGATCCCATTTAATTGATTGTATACCAGACAGTTTTTTTAGACAAACCAATTTAATTATAATTTCCTGATGAGGACACAGAATTATAGCATACATTTCTTTTCATATTATGTCTGCATTTATGTGGACTCTTTTGTATCAATAGAAGAATTCCATTCAGCTACATCATTATAGGAATGTGAGTAAGCTCAAGGACTCAGTATCTTTTCTCTAGCTGATAGATTTTTGTTCTGTATTTTACTAGGTGATTTTGAAACCAGAGTTCATTCTTTTTATTATTTGCAGAAATAAACATGAGGTAGAGAACAAAGAATTATTTTGGAATGGTAAAAAGGAACTCTTCCAGCTTACCTGTCTTGCCAAGGATAAAATGTCATGTTTGGTTTCAGCTTTCTCACTGAACTTGGGAATGTTTAACAAGCTAAGTACATAACTTTGTAAACTATTGCCCAAAGAAGAAAACTTCAGGTGCCAACCATGTAATTGGAACAAATATTTTTTGTCTTTGTTTTTTTTTTTTTTTAATTTTAGATGTATTAGAATGGTCAGTGAGTGACTGAGCGACTAATGTAAGAAGTTGATACTCTTGAAATTGCTACTGGAGGCCAGAAATGTATGTCATAAATTCCAAAATCAAGATGTTTCTAGAACTAAAGGCACATGATATAATTTGTATGTTTTCTGAATGTTTATGTGCTAAGAAAATCTTTTTATTGAACACTGATTATTTTACAGTTCAGGTGGTAGGCATATCACAAAACTAACCTATATTGAGAATATAAAATATTTCTTAAGAAGATTTATGTTTCCAGGCTACACAGGATAAAAATTGTATATGCTACCTTCAGTCTTGAAAATCTTTACATTGCCAGAAAATAAATAGAGTTTATCTATTGGGAACACAGGGAAGATTCTATCTTACCTAGGTTTCCATTTCACCTGTCATATTTCAGACATGTCATATTTTTCTTAAGAAAAGGCACCCATCACTCCTCTGTGTGCTGGAAAAAAAAAAAAAAAAAGATGTTGAGCCATTGGTGTTGGGACAGTGAATTCCCCTGAGTGTAAAGGTATGTGTCTTCTCATGCTATACACTGCACGTGTTAGATACCAGACAACTGCTATCATGGTGACAGTACTACCTGCTGGTCTCACTTTCTGAATATAGTCTGCCTGCATTTTGTAGTAGTAAGTGGTCTGTTAGTGTTATGGTGTGTATGCAAGACAGCGAATGGCACGTAGCAATTATGCTGCTATGGAAAAACTGTTTCAAGTATGTATTCTGCTTAAAAGAAAACATTTAATCATTTAATGAAGAGAGCACTTTTTTTTTTCCATCTTCAGAGACATGCCACTAAATAAAGCATACATTTCCACTCACTGTCCAGAATGATACATAGTGAGTATGTCTCCATGGATCTTCTAGAACAGCAATCAATACAACACAGGAATTAGGTACATTGTGGTTTGAACATGAAAAACATCCACTTTTTGGAACTTGTGCCATTTTTATTGGAACTGATTGTGTCTGGGTAGGCCTGACGAGACCTAAGAAAATCAAACTAAAAATTTTTTTGGATGTCAACAGACCCCGGAACAATGTGAAAGACCAGGTAAATCAGTACTTGCTTATTCTAATTCAGATGGGTAGATGGAATTTTCCAACAGCACGTAGCCTTGCTATTGAAGCTAACAGCCCTGGGGTCCATAAGTGAAGCATACATGGACTGACTGCATTCCTACATACCGACAGAAGCCCTGTATAACATTTCCTGATACTAATTCTCAGACTATGGCCACACAGCTCAGGGCTTTGGTAGTGCCACATCTTAAGCATCACACAGTGAAGGGCAAAGTCTTAACATGTTAGAGACCATAATACTAAAGAACAGAACTTCTCTATCAATAACTCTGTCGAATATATATATATAAATATCTATAATAGAACTGTACAACCTAAAATGTTTATTTGTTGTACAGGGTGTACAAAACCACATTTTTTAATGTATTTAATTTAATCTAGATGTAATCCTCTTACTTTGTTCTCCCTGTGGGTGCTTTCCTTCTACTCTTTTTGATCTGTTGGCTGGAACAAACTAAATTCTCATGCCTATTTCTGCTTCCTTTAGACTGAGAAAAGGAACCACTTTCTTTCAGAGGCAGACTATTACATTTTAAAACACACATTTCCGTCACTGAGTGCTTTATGCAGAAAAGCTGAGCCTGCGGGATAAGAACCAGATGGAAAAAAAGTTGGGTAAGCTGTTCCTGCCTTAACATTCAGACAATTTTTGATGAATTTGCACAGCTATAGGGAACAACATATATTATGATGTAAATGCCATCAATATGACATATGCTTAAAGTTCTGTGTATAAATAAATAAAACATATTGAAAAGCCTGCTGCTTACCCCAGCTGTTTATTTCTACCAGTGTATAAATGCCAGAGAAAAAAATTAAAAAACTTCTCGCTTTCACAGTGTTTTCATATTGAGTTTGAGTCATAAAGCAATTAGTAATCTTAACTCAAGATTTCTAGCTACATTCAGGTCAAGTCCCATGAGTGAATTTCTGCATTTGTGCTAAATAAGATGCAGAACCTTTTACATAAAACTGATAGAAAATGACATCATTCAAGATTACATCTTGACTGAAAGAAGATAAATTTTGGCAGGACCTTTTAAAGAACTCTTGATAAGTCATGGATGAATTGATATAGCTGTTTGATATCTTATTGGGGCCAATGGAAAAAAATTCAGGTGACATCCATGAGATCTTGATTGGTTCTCAAAGTCAGTTTTCTTTGTAAATGACTCAGTTACCAAAGAAAAGAAGTAATTGAAATAGAAAGTAGGGAATTGCTATCATTTGTTAGGAAACACTTAACAATTGACAAAGCATACCTATTATGAGTCATCTGCAGTTGTTAAAAACTGCTGCAGCTGAGCACTAGTATCTCTAGAGTCTTTGGTGCAGCACCTGAAGACTGGTAGAGGCAGTGGCCTGCCTTGCTATTCACCTTGCATTTCACTGACAAAGATGAGTGAGAAAAAGAAACAACCTGATTTGTGATCAATTGACTGTGGCCAAACATTCAGTGTGACTGAGTGTTTTCATAAGTGTTAACTGTTTGAAGAGAAAGGTGCTAAAATCATAAAACAGTAGAAAATCTATATAACTAGAAAATTATATTCTAACTGCCACAGACTCAAAAAAATATGTTGCAGGTTATACAATCCTGTTTAGTTATAAAAAAAAAAAAAGAAAAAGAAAATCCCCTTGCAGTGAAATAGGGACTTTCTAGACAAAAACCTGCAGGGCCTAGGTTTTGTTATTTTGGTAATGCATCTGAATCACACAAATAAAAAAATGTTGAATTAAAAGTACTTTATAATATTTTCCAAGGTATTCAACATCTAATTTCCTCTGTTCCAATGCCAGAGATGACAGTTTATGCCCGACTGATATAAATAGGAGTAAGCCTATGTTAGCAATAGAATGTCTTTGAAAATCCCAACAAATTCTTCATCCCCAATCTATGATTATCAGTTTTACACACTGAATGACCAGGATGAGCAAATTTAGATCCCACTTCTGTGAAAATTTGTAACTTACTGGCTTGCTAGGTTTTGAAATATTTGCATCTATGGAAACTGTTAATCATAAGAAATACCCTGTGAAACTGCCTCTAAAGCTCAACTGGCAAATAATGGAACATATTCCCAAGACAGTATGTCCTACATTGGCTGCTGCTAAAATTCCACTGACAGAGTAGTGGTTCTTATTGCCTTTAAATATCTTCATCATTTGGATTAATTCAGCACAGTCGAAGAGTAAAGTTATGGCTTACCTCTTCTTGGAAATATCTAGAACTGCTAAGCATCACTCTTTAAATTTCCAAAAATTTTAATATCATGTGAAGCTAATACTTGTATTATTACAAGCTTTCTTCAAAGATTTAATATCCTTTTCCATATTCCTTTTATTTCAAAAAACATGAAATGGAACAGGTAAACCCCTCATTTTAGAATGCTCCAGTTTTCTTTGCTCTTTTTAATATTAGGATTGGATTCTTGTCAGCTTTTGGAAGTTATCCATAAGCTTGCTATCACCTGACCTCAAAACAGAACCATAGCTCCGTGTACATAATGCAAAGAAGTAATTCATTTTCATTAAAAAATTAGTTTGTGTTTATATGTCTACCACAAACATTGATCTAGGTAATTGTCCAGTTAACATGTGGAAGGTGGATTTGGTGCTTGTTTCATGAGACACAGGATTGGGAGGGCTGGTTTTGATGTATTTTGTTGTTAAAGTTAGAATTTTCCCAGTGAAAAGAAGTGAGTTTTATCTTGTAAGTCTCCTGTATTGAAAGGGGTTTGTTTTCCCTATAAACTTTTTATTTTTCTGTCACTGATTCCTTCCAGGAAACTGTATATTTCATATTTAAGAATTAGATTTTAAAAAGTCTTGTTCTTCTATTTTGAAATGCAGTTATGATAATCTATAACCACAGCAAGATTAGGAAAAGCTTTGTTCTAACTTCCTAATCTTTCAACACATTTGAGCTCGATATAAATGTCCTGGACACAATGGTGAGGTCTTAATACTGATATTGGGGGTTGAACAAGTTTCTGCAAAGGACAGAGACTGCTGCCAAAAAAACCCTCTGAGTTAATGCTTAAGTTCTTCATGGCTTACTGTTTTCAGACAAAGTTTTGAAGTGGCTAAACTTCTTTTTCCAAAAATATACTACACTAACAGTTCTTCATTCCAACTAGAGACATGGGCCTATCATTACCTTGATCACTTTGCTTATTTTTTTTTAGCTTCCTCTATCTTCTTTGATCATCTTTACTTTTTCAGTCATATACTCATTAGTATACACTGCTGAGATGATTAGGGGATTGGAGCATGTGATAGATGAGGAGAGGAAAAGGGAAATTAATTTTTTTTGTACAGAGGACAGGTAACTAGGCAGGGGAGGATTGAACTGTTATTTTCAACAACCTATGACTTGCTATAAAGAAGAAAGCAACAGACTTCATTAGTTGCAAAAGGCAAATTACAACTAAATATAGAAAAAATGAACACCATGAGAGTAGTCAAGAGCTGGGACTGGAACCCAGAAAGGCCATAAAATCTTAATCCTTGAAGTTTTGTGTAACTCAGCTGGGAAAAGCTTTCAGCAACGTGAGCTGACTTTGAAGTTAGCCCTGATTTGAACAGACGATGGACTGTCCAGAGGTGCTTTCTGATCTTGCTTATGCTATGATTTCTGATAGTCATGTTTGCAGAGTTCACTATGAACTTGATTTCTGAGCATTGTTATCACAAAAACAAATAACAATACTGCCACTCCCTGTAGTTAATGCATATATATTAAAAAAAACCCCAAACACCACCACAAAACAAACAAACCTAAAAAAGCCTAAACCAACAAACAAACCTTGAGAAGATCTCATCCTTTCTTAACAGAGAAAAATAAAGTCTATTTATTTTATATTAAGCTAGCAACAAGGATACTAACTTGGAGGATGGTGATTCAATCTTTCTGAAAATAAAGGACAAAATAGAAACATTCCAGTCTGGATCTCAATTAGGTGACTGCTACATGACTTTTTTTTAATATGGACTCTAAAACAACATGGGGTTTTAAAGCCAACTTTCTTGTTCTGGCATAAGGGAGAAAACAAATGCAAGAGGCAGATATTGTCCCTCTGAGCAGCAGTGAAAACTTATGCTATATTGAAGTGGGCAGTAGTCATGGACTATTTTTAGGCTATTGGTGATATTCCATATTTGAGTCTTGGAGCATCTTATATTATTTTCTCTCAAATGAAAAAGAATGGAAAAGAACGTATTTCTCTCAAAAACAATCTATATGAGTTTGATACCCTTTGCATTCAACTGTCAAGAGGATAGATCTTCCTCTTCTAAGTTTCTGCCACTTGGGACCACACGTGAGCTCTTTTAAATGCAGGACCACAGCTGGTATGGATTCATATTAAGAGATTAGAATTCCAATCCTTCCCTTCCTCCCTTCCTGGTATTATAGGTACCAATTTATATTCATCTCAGCCTAGAAGTAAGCTCTTGCAGATCTAAAACCCACAGTGGAATCTGTCACTATATCCATTGTAAGGGTGAAAAGAAACTGAGTACTTTGATACCTCAGACGAGACATGTCAAGTTCTGTTAGCAACTTATAAAGGTTTGCATGTTTCTTGTATATGTTTTACAAGCACCTACCATCTATTTTGTGTATAGAAAATTTGAATTGATGACAATGTTTTAATTTTTTTCTAAAAAATGAAAACTAGGTATTTCAACAGAGAATAATAAAATGCTAGTCTTATTTAGAGAAGAATCAGCAACACAGGATGTTTTCTTTTAGAAATCTTTGACAAATGCCTTGTAACCATAGAAATGATTTCAGAGACAGCAGGAGTAGCTAAAATAGATTAAATTAATGTGCTAGGCTCACTTTCTCACAGCATGTTTCACTGTAATTGATTACACTATAGCCAAACTTAAATTACTAATATCAGTGCAGATAGAAGAAAATGAATATTTAATAAAATCCCTTTGTGCATTGTAATAAATTAACCTATCTGAATAAGCTATAATTTGTGAGTAGCATTTAGAGTTTGTTTTTTTTTTTTTTTTTCTGGCTGGAACACTTTGTTGTGGAAACCATAAGTATGAAAAGAATAAGCAAAGCAATTTAACAATGGAGAAAAAAAAAAGAAATTGTGTTCATTGTTCACTTTTAAGGATTCAATAATATATTTGTTTTGAAAAATAAATGTCACCTGACTAATACTATAAGGTTGGTCTTGCAGACACAGAGATTCTTTAAATAGATCAGTTTTAGAAGAAACAAATCCCCAAACCAATATCCATTAAGTTTCAACTGTAAAATGGGGGAGAATTAGTGAATAAAAATCTGTAATTATGATTAATGCCTATAGCTGAACAAAAATCTATGGTTCTAGGTAATACAGAAGCTTTCATTTGCAGGTGATCTTAATAGAACAAATCCTTATGTGTCCCATGCTATAATTAGAGTTAGAATAATCAATAAAATAAATAATTTTGACAGGGTAGATCTAGTGTCTAATCATGAAAAGAAAATTGGAATGCAATACAGCAAAACCTGAGTAGCTGACAAATGTAAAAAAGCATTCAGCAACAGGGATATTACTAGGTACACAGTATAAACAACAGAGGAAAAGAAGCACCTTCATACTTGCAAGAATACAGGTTGATTCTTTTACTTCTCAGAAGTGTATTTCTTATAGACTACTTTACTTTTAAAACATACTTAAATTTTATATTATTTTCTTGTTGTTACTTTTTGAGGAAGATAATGGACTTATCATAAATTTCCATTGACTTCAATGGAGTTGGGATTTAGGTTGGTAAATATTTTATGCACAAGAACCTCAGAAAAATCTGTTAGTTTGTATCTCCACGATCTGTACACACAGCCTTTGATTCAGCTTAACTGTTGGGTCTTTATTTCATTACATTCACTATGTAATGACTCACCACCCATTTAAGGCTTTTTCCAGTCCTTAAGAGATACTGCTCTCTCCTTGATTTGTCAGTATAAAATCAAGTGAGCTTTAAAATGAGAGAGGACCAAGCAGGTGAACAACACATGAATTACCAGGTTCTTTGAACTTCTCACTTTTTCATTTGTGTAACGCTCCCCTCCCCATCCCTGGCTCCTGTACACGTCAAGGTGGCAGTACACAAGGATTCTAATGCTTTTGAAATATGAAAGGAGTTTACTTAAACTTTGCTATTTTCACACAATTAAGTATATCCAGTAAGGGTTTTTCTTAAGCGCTGTCCACTGAGAAATGTTGAAACAACACCCAGATGATTAAGTAAGCCACATCTATAAAAGCTGTCACCATTTCACCAAATTAACTACTTCGGTTAATCCAGGTTCAGCTGTTTCATCATTAATGCCACTTCATTGTTCATCAGCAACAAAACTCTGGTTTATACTCCACAACAGTTCCTTCTTCATACTTAATTACTGACACTTTCCTCCCCCGCCCCCCAAGAAATAGCTCTTTGGCACAGCTCAAATTTATGTTGGTGTGTTTTGTGGTTTTTTTTTTCTTTTTTGTTGAAAAAATAAAAAACAAAACAGCTTTTTTATTTAAATATTCGTTAGTGCACTCATTTGATTTTTTTTTTACTTATTTATGACAAATAAGGAATGAATTATATCATATACTATATATACCCTGTAAAACTGTAAAAATTATCATCTTCATAATGGAGACATTTTACTGCATTCAGAATTCTCCACCCAGACGTGCTGTTTTCTGTTCTTCCAGTAAAATTAGGCTATCTCAAGATCAGGACATCAAGAATAGCTTTTTCTTACCTAGCTTGGATTTGCACACTGGTTTTCCCAGTACTAAGACAGGGGCACTGTGCCTTAGGCAATGTGCAAAGCAGCTATGCTTAAAGAAATTGCGTGCTTGATCTGAGAGTATATCAGTTAGTGTAGTGAATCAGAATAAAAAAAGCCATAATAATAAGAGAAACCATATCTTTGTTATGAAGGGTTTCAAACATAAGGTTGAAGAGTTTACTGCAGGGTGCATGAGACGTGTTTTTAAAATAATGAATACTTCAGGGGCACTAAAAAGTAATTATGATTCAAAAAAGTTAGTAATTTTAATTGAAGGTTTTCTACTGAACTTCAATAAGGTACGTTATATACAGACATAACAGCAAAAAAGAACTTATTCAACTAAATAATGAAAATAGCCCATTCATGGAGATGGACAATATGCCAGATAAATTTAAAGAAAGTACTAAAAATTTTGTTAAGGGAAGAGGATGTGCTGTTGAAGTCACCATAGCCATAGAATTTCACAATCAATTATTTCAGAAATTAGATGGATAAACGACTTCTGAGATGCTGAAGAAAACTATTATTTAACCACAGAGATGTTACTTTTGTTTGATTCAACAGACTACAAGTCAGGGAGGCTACTCGTATCCCTTACACTGCATTTTAAATATTTTATGATATAAAGGCCTAAGATGGCAACAAGATTAAGATCTCATCTCTTATGATGGACAAATTAGTTGTTAGTGGAAGTATTTGAATTCCGCTCGAGATTTTCTCTGCTGGTAGTAATACTAAAAAAGCCCTGGACAATCAATGTCATAATCACTCAGAAGTCACAGTATGCAAAGATGATAAAAAATGTGAAGAAAGTGAAAACTAGATTGTGAAATGTAGCCATGACATACACAAACTGTAACATTTTGGGACTTCAAAATAAAGGAAAAAGAGGAGACAGTAAGTCGTAAGATCTTGCTTAGGGTTCCCACACATAAACTATTTTCAAAAAAGATATACTGTACTTATCAAAGTTAATTATATACCTGGGAAAGAAACATTTCAGTTTCAGAGTTATTGGTGTATACATCATAAGAACATGGAATAATCATACTGATATCTCACCTTTCTGGCACTGATGCAACCAAATATCCATTCAGATTCCATATAACATTACCAGTAAAAATCTCATTGAATTCATCTTACAGTACTTTAAAAAAAAAAAAACACAAAAAAAACAGCTACTGAGAAAGAGAGAGTATAAGATAACTACATCCAACGGACTCACTTGTGAGCAGTCACCATACTAAATTAAGCATATGACCTTCTACATCAAATCAAAAAGTATGACAAATCAGAAAGTAGAACCTGGCAAGATTTTAGTAACAGCAACACAAATGCCTAGATGTGTAGAGTAACTGGCACCTTCTACTTTAAATGGCAAATAATGGAAAAAATATGAAATCCAGAACAGTGAAAAATCATTAGATTCCTCTCTCTGAATTACTTATATCAGTTAAAAAATAACAGGGTTGACATTTTGGGGGGAAAAGGGGGGAATCAACAAAAACTCCAACACAAAACCCAAAACAACAAAACCAACAACATTCCTTTTTTTCCTCTGTTTTTGTCTTAACAAATAAAATTCCAGTAAAATTTAATGATTAGTTGGTCACTGCTCATCTCAAAAATTGGTTAAATATAAACAATGGGAGAGATACAGTCAAAGGAAGAGAAGTATTGTCATTACTATTACTCACATTCACTGTAGCTCAGTATTGTTTTATTCTTTTATAAACTGATATAGTTCTAAAATCTGCTTATAAACAGTCTTGTTGGAAAAAAGTTCTTTCAAATTTATGAATTTATTATTTTGTGTAGGGACCACATTGTACCTATTGTCTGTAAAAATTCTGGTCTCTAGAATTTCAAAAGTTACTTGAGGGCATAGAGCAAAATTGCAGGGTTAACCATGCAAGAGATCCTATTATCACTAAAGTAAAACAGAGGATATGTATTAAACTGTCTTTCATAATGATCCTGTTCATTTCCATATAGCCTTTTTGTAACATTGTGTTTCTTTACTGGTACATTTTCCTTAATGTAAAAGCCCAGATTTGTGTATCTACGAGGTAAGACAGTTTGAACTGAAATGTTCTTCAAATATTTTAAGTACTTAAAAAAACCACTGTAATTTAGAATTATGAAAGGGCTTATATGGTTTCCAGTGAATTGAGTGACAGTACTCTGTACAAAGACTGGTTTTGATTTAGCTAGGTCTGTTGTACTTATTTAGAAGGTTGTTAAAAAAAATATATATTCCTTTGGGAAATAGAGTTTTATGCAGAGAAGAAGCCCTGTGGTATAAATTTAATTGACTCCCATTATCCAAATAAGCTGGATAATTTAGAAATTTATATCTGCACAATATTGCAAAGGATGCTGATTATAAGGCAGAAACTGAGGAAAATAGAGATAATTTATTTAAGCTGAGAAAATCATATTATATTTTATTAAATAAACCCCAAAATAATAGGGGACAGACTTTTTCTTTGTCCTCTTTGAACAATGCTGTTCTGCTAATTCATACCTATGTGTCCCTCAAAGGGAAATTTTTTCCTAGTTGCTTCTCAATGTTAAGCATTAAATATCCAAATAAAACATTAAAAAGAGGGGAGAAAGCCAGGAAAATTCTAAGTGATAAAACAAACCCACGGTTCTGAAGGAGAGATGACCAATCAAGTGAGAAGTATTTAAGGTATAAAATAAACATAGCTTTAAACATGAGCTATAACTGAACTGATTTCTGTCTCAAGGGATTGACCAACCCATTTCTTAAGGAGGAATCAACAATTTAGAAAAGAAACCTTCATCTTTCACTTACATAAATATAGTGGTTTTCATTTGCACCTTGTGCCTCTCTTTTATATTAACAGAAAGAATTGAAAAAATCAGCATAATAAAGGCTGGGCTGGCAAGCTGAACAGGAGGAAATTGCTGCTCTGCTGTCACAATTGAAACAGAAGAGTTGCATGATTTCTCATTTCACATTTATTTGCAGGTATGGTGACAGTCTATTTTTTGTGTGTGTGTGTGGTATTTCTGCCACCTGGTAAGACTGCAGTGCTAGAGTTTGACATTACTAGTGATTGCAGTCAGGTTCTGGCAGTGTTTAGATGTGTATTGAGAAGGCATGGTTCGTAACCTTATTCTGTCAGTCATTGACCTGAAGATTCAAGAAGCGTTAAGAAAACACAGTACTCTGTTATTAGGTGGTGTGCACATTATTGTTTTAGGTGACCTTTTGTAGCATCAAAGACGGGGAAAAAAAGACTCCCACAGTTTCTGGTGATAGAAGGTTTAGAATGTTAACACTTATGCACAGGATGAAATTGAAAACTTCATAATATTTCTTAAAGGAAATTCAAGAAGAAATAGGTAGAAAATTCAGTGAGTTGAAAGCAACGTGGGGTATTTTTTTTGTCTGACTCAAGCAGTATGTTGAGTTTCAGTGAAAATGATTTATTTTAGATTAAGCAAAGCCAATCAAAACAATAGAGATAAGTTTTTTGTAAATGAAAAGTGGGCATATTTCCCCAAAGATTAGGTCCAGTTCACATAAGAGATAAAGGCCATAAACGTCAACCTATCTGCTTCAGTTAACCAGGCTGATACATTGCTGTTCAGCAGAGAACAAAAGTAAAACATAAGCTTGCAGAATGCATTTCTCTTGCAAAAAGTTACTGAAAAGCTAGCATACTGGAAAAAATGTTTGAGGTCAATGCCAAAATGTTTCTGTTTTCACCACTGGGGTCAGTATTTCACTCCTAAATTTATGAGCTGCAATATTACAGGCTCACAGAATCCCTGGGGTTGGAAGCAACCTCTGGAGATTGTCTAGTCCAACAGCAGGGATCCTGCTCAGCCAGGGTCATCTAGAACAGGTTGTTCAGGATCTTGTCATTGAGTTCTGAACACTTCTGAGGATGAAGACTCCACAACAAAAGACTCCACAAAAGAAGTTTATGTGTGGAATTTAATGTGTTTCAACTTGTAGCCTTTGCCTTTTGCCTGTTCACTGGATACCACAGGGAAAAGTCTGGCTCACTCTTCTTCATTCCCTTTCACCATATATGTATACACAATTATAAGATCCCTCTAGACTTCTGCTGTCCAAGCTGAACAGTCCCAGCTGTCCTAGCATCTCCTTGCATAAAAGATGCTGAAGTCCCTTAATTATCCTTGTGACCCTTTGCATGTTAGGCCGAAAAGCAGCATATAATGTAGGCACCCTGAGTCCCTGAGTCAGGAGTTGAAATATGAGAGTATTGGAAATTTGCCAGGGATTTACTGATTCTTTCTGATAACTAAACCTGTATAACTCTATTATCCTGGTCATTAATTTGTGATTCTAAAGAAACATAGACACCTGACCTCTGACCCCCTCCCCCAAACCAGATACATAGTAGAAAATAAAGTACAACTGCTTATGTTTAGTTGTTTATGTAAAGTCTGTGGTATATCTGCAGTGAGTCCTGAAGAATTAGGGATTTTCAGCAATTTATAAGAGTTCGAGTTTGCCATGACCTAAACTGCCTTTAGAATGCTTTTGATCCACCATCTCTCATTATCCTGAGCAAATACTTAAGGTCCACTAGATCATATGGATTTTTTAATACCTTCAAATGCTTTTTAATCCCTCTGAAGGATAAATATTTTTAAAGTCATCATGTGCTATTACCTCTATGCCATTTAGCTCTGTGTAAACACTAGATAATTTATAATCAGCTGTATTTTCATCTGGGCAGAGTTAATCATAGAATCATAGATTTTTTAAGGTTTTACAAGAACATTAAGATCATCAAGTCCAGCCCTTAACACCGCCAAATTCACCACTAAACCATGTCCCTAAGTTCCTCGTCTACAAGTCTTTTAAATGCCTCCAGGGAGGCTGAATCAACTACCTCCCTGGGCAGCCCATTCCAATGCCTGACAAACCTTTTAATGAAGAAATTTTTCCAATATCTAAACTGAACATCCCCAGCACAACTTGAGGCCATTTTGTCTTGTTCTATCACTTGTTACTTGGGAGAAGAGACCAACACTCACCTGGCTACAACCTCCTTTTAGGCAGTTGTAGAGAGCAATAAGGTCTCCCCTGAGCCCCCTCTTCTCCAGGCTAAACAACCCCAGTTCGCTCAGCCTTGTCCTCACAGGACTTGTGCTTTAGATGCTTCACCAGCTTTGTTGCTTTTCTTTGATGTGCTGCAGCACCTCAATGTCTTTCTTGAAGTGAGGGGCACAAAACTGAATGCAGTAGTGGAGGTGCGGCCTCACCAGTGCGGATTATAAGGGTACAATCACTTCCCACATCCTGCTGGCCACACTGTTCCTGATGCAGGCCAGGATGCCATTGGCTTTCTTGACCGGGCACACTGCTGGCTTCTATTCATCCAGCTGTCAACCGACACCCCCAGGTCCTTTTCTGCTGGCAGGTTTCCCGCCCCTCCACC
>NW_010241607.1:48525-88313 GCF_000690775.1 Eurypyga helias
CTACAACCTCCTTTTAGGCAGTTGTAGAGAGCAATAAGGTCTCCCCTGAGCCCCCTCTTCTCCAGGCTAAACAACCCCAGTTCGCTCAGCCTTGTCCTCACAGGACTTGTGCTTTAGATGCTTCACCAGCTTTGTTGCTTTTCTTTGATGTGCTGCAGCACCTCAATGTCTTTCTTGAAGTGAGGGGCACAAAACTGAATGCAGTAGTGGAGGTGCGGCCTCACCAGTGCGGATTATAAGGGTACAATCACTTCCCACATCCTGCTGGCCACACTGTTCCTGATGCAGGCCAGGATGCCATTGGCTTTCTTGACCGGGCACACTGCTGGCTTCTATTCATCCAGCTGTCAACCGACACCCCCAGGTCCTTTTCTGCTGGCAGCTTTCCAGCCACTCATCCCCAGGCCTGTTGGTATTACGTGGGGTTGTTGTGGCCAAAGTGTAGGACTTCGGCACTTAGCCTTGTTGAACCTAACTTGTAAAGTTAGATGCTCTGGGTGTATCTAGTTGAAGAGTAAAGGAGATGGACAGAAGGAGGATGGAAGAAAGGACTGTAAACTCTCAGCTTGTTATGGGGTTGGAACATAGCTGGAGTGTGCAACACCTGGAATTGGAGCTCTGAAATATTCTTCTGTTTCTTGTTTTAATACTTAACATTGATACCCTATTTTAATATTCTTTAAATATTTGCAGAGTATTTTTGAAACATATTTGACAAATACTCTGACTTTCCTTCAAGTTATTGAATATGTTATAATGTATGTTATAACTGATCAAGGAACTCACTTTAAAATTAATAGGAAAAGGTGAAGGCCTTAAAATGCTAAATTGCTTCCTCCTAAACCATGCAGTTTTTTCATCAAGTAATGTTTTATTACTTCAAACAAAAAAATCACATTTCCATAATTAAAAAAAAAAAAGTAAAACTTTAGTAGTTTCACACATCTGGGTGATGTACTGCAACTAAGTTTGAGTGGCAAATACCATAACACTAGAAAAAAAGATTGTGAGTCTAAACTTTGTAATGTAGATCTGCGGTCTTTTTGATGAAGAACGACAAATAGCACTTTAACATTAGGCATTTTTGTTATAGTGGTGATGTCAGGAAGGTACAGGATGTCTTTTGTAAACTGGAAACAGAAACCAGAAAGCACACAATATAAATGCTGCCTTTTGGATCTAATTGCCTCCAACCTCTCATGAAAGTAAGGTTATCTAAAAGAAAAATTACTAATTACAATCCATACTTCCACCAATATCTAAATATCTTATTTCAAAAGTGTGCGTAAAAGTAAGAAAAATAAAATGGGTACTTTCAAGGAGGCAAGGCAGAATTTTAATTTGAAAGTATTTAATGCTGAAATTTTTTAAATACTGTGAGCAATATTTCCTTTTCAAATAAATACTTCTTATTGACCATCTGCAATCCTAGAAGTATGCAGGCTGGATTGATTTTTCTTGCATGCCAGGATTTCCATCTCCATACAATGTTAACCTAAGAAAGTAATGAGACATAATATCTTATTTATTTCTATACATTTGATCTTATTTTTAGCTTACAAACATTGAGTTTGTCTTACAGTAAACTACAGGTCAAATTGAAAATGCTGTCATTGTATCCCTTCTACTGAGTGGTAACTCAATATAAAATAAATACACAATCCCTGTGCTTTAATTCAGTCTGTGACAATTAACCATGAGATGTAAGCAGAATGAATCAACCCTCATCTTGCAAAAATATAGCTGTTTTAAAGCTCTGTGACATTAAGAAGACATATTTCTGTTGATTTTATTTTATAAAGAAAATAATGTATGGTTTTTGTTTTTCATCCCAGTATTCATAATTATTAAACATTTTCTGACTTCTCAGTTGAGATAATCAATTATTCTGTAAATCCCATGAGTTTATTCTTTTGGCACAGATAGTCAAAACCCCATCATATAGAGTACAACTACCCAACACAGCATAATTACCTTTACAGGGAAAATTTTTCAACTGGAAGGTTAGTTATACTTCAAATTGGAGTAGAAAACTGAAATTTTAAGATAACTTATGAAAAAGAAAAAAAAAATTATTTCACACCTGTTAAATGTAGTTATTAATCTAAAATATGAATATAAATTTTAAAATGTGTTATAATACGAAGTAAATTTGGTACCAGAAATTAAATTACACCAGCTTAATAAACACATTAAAAGAACAATGACATGATTTTTAAAACACTTCTTGAGTGGAAAATATAATACAAACTGAGTCATTAGTGAAAAACTGTCTCAATTTTCTCATGCAATCTTTTTTTTAAATGGGAAACTGCTCCATCTCTGCTATGGGGATAGATGGGGAGAAGTTTAAAGAAAATTAAGCCTCCTTTTCTGGGTATGCATTTGGCTTCTGACCCAGCATTTCCTCAGAAATGAGTCCCAGTGAGTGCCCTGGTCTTTCCCTTAAGCAAGAATTGACACTGCAGATTACCCCAACAGGTTATGAAGAGTAACGTGTTCAGATCTACTTCATTTCAGCAACTTACTGAATATTTTTTCTTCAAGTGAACAATGAAGACAGGAAGATTTTTTCCCTTGAGTGTTCCCTCTTGGAGCCTCCAAGGTCCAAACTAGGTGACTTTCCTTCTCCCAAACATGACAGCACTTTATATCACAGTTTCACCTCTCCTTTATAGATATCCTCTTCAAGGAAAGAAGAAAAGAGAGCTTACCAGCAGGAAAAAAGAAAAAAAAAAAAAAGAAAGAAAAGAAAAAGAGAAAGCTGATGAAGCCTGCTTTTATATCTGAGCCCAGGGGAATTGGGTTTGTAAGAAGAGTGTAAATAGGTCTCTCAGTAGAGTTTTCACAGAGCCCACCTAAGACAGTGCATCAGAATGAGAGGAGGAGCAAAATATATGCTACCAGACTTTCTCTTTGCTGAAAGAAATAAAAACCTTACACTTTCATCTACATTAGGGGTATGTTTTCAAAGGCATGTTCAGGGATTTAGTTGGAGAACTTCCATTATCATCACTGGGAGTTGAGAGGCTTTTTTTTGTGTTCTGCTTTGAAACCAGACCTCTTTGTGGTATAAGCATAGACACTGTTAAACAAATAATCTCTCTCTCTCTTACTCTTTTTAATTATAATAATTGTTGCTAAACAAACAGTCTTTTGATTATTATCAGTAAAGAAAATTTAGCTGGTCCCTTCATGAAGTTTAAAATAACATGCGACATTAATTAGGGTCAGAGTGCTCAGCTTTTATAATAGTAACTATTAAGTAAGCATCTTTTTCACACAGACGTTTTAATATTGCAAATACCTATTAATTAAAAATCATCATTTAATAATCATGTTATATGAAGCTGCTTTTACTGTTATTAACCTAGGAATAATTAACACCTATTTAAAAATAGATTTTTTTTTTTTTTTTTTTTTGCCTCAGTCCTTCTAGCAAAAACATAATATACTCTCAAGGGTGTAGACAGACAGTTAAAACTTTGCTTGTCCCCAGATGAATGTAGAATATAGATTTCTTTGTTCATGAAAATTATGCAGAAGGTCCACAGGAAGAAGATTTTAAACGCAATAAAGACCTCACTGATGATATTTCTTGAAAGTGATCCTAGTCAATTAGATCACTGTGACCTAGCAATCAGTAAAAAGCTGCGTTAATTTCACTTTAATTGTGAGTGAAGGGTGAGCGCAGAAAGAGGCAAGAAAACAGCTCACCTTTGGTATCTGCCAGAGGCTGCTTTGCTCATGGTGACATAGTCTCATAAGGAGCAAAAGATCATGACAACACTTCATGCAGCATATAAAATATCTGCCATGCTGGAAATCCAGATGCCAGTATGTGCTTGGCTATTCCAGTCGCTAGTAATTCACTACCACAGCCAAAAGACACAACAGTCTAGCTAAGAGTCTAAAAAATAGAATTGTCATACATAGGTATTCCTTTTATTATACAGCGACCTCTTACACAAGTTAATGCATGCATTTATTCCCCTTCCTGCCAACGGAAGAACTGGCTAACAAGGTCGTAGAAAAAAAACCCCAAAAATACAAAACAGAGCTAAATGGGAAATTAGAACTGCAGCTGTACTTTGGACAAAAACATCTCTGAGCATTTCTGCATTCCTTTCTTTAATGGCATGAGGGATGTTTTCAAAAATATAACCAATTTAGGATACAAAAATAAAAGCAAAAATGTTTTAAAGGGCAATTTTCACATAAATACTCTTTCATACATCTCTCACTGAAGTAGATCTATCATGTAGTAAAACACGATGCAGTGAGGTTTGTTACATTTTCCAGCATACCCAACCTCTTTTTCTCAATTAACTGATTCTTTGTGACAAAAACAGCCAAGCAAAAACATAACAAGCACTCAAGAGAGTGAATACTTCAAAAACCACAGACAAAAAGAACTTAAATTATCTCATAAAAGTTCTTGTCACTGCCATGTGACAGGTGTAAATCGCCTTCTATCACCAACCAAGGATTTAATTTCAAAAATATTTAATCACATTCTTGGGCTGGGATTATTACTTAACAGAACGCAGTGACCATTTTCAACTAACATTCAGTACAGGCATCCCACAAGGGTTTCAAAGCTCCTTAAAACAAACTGTAAACCAAGAATACAAATACAGATGTTGAGTCTTAAGAATAAGACTTGTCAGCATGTTTCAAATTTAAAACTGTAATGAAAAATATTCATTTGAAGTGTGTGTGTGGCGAATGGTTCGTAATATTTTCTGATTAGAATATCAGAAAGCTCTTACTCTTTCCTTCTCTTTCTAACTATTATACATTCTCATAACTTAAGACTTTAAGGACTTAGGCTTCACTTCAAAGAAAAGACAGTGAATATGCCCTTGAAAACCTTCAACAAAATTCAGTTGAAAGAAGGGAGAAATATAAGTTCAAAAGAAGGGAGAATTCAGGAAATCTGAGAGTTTTTCACAATACTCAAAGGAAGCAATAAGGCTTGCGGAGAAATCAAACAAATCATCCAGAGAAAACATCTTTTACATAGTAGGCTTTCTTCCAGAAGGCTCAATAGGTAGCTCAAAACCCTCTTCAAACCCACAGAATTTTCATTCTGGATAGGAAAGCCTGTCCTAAGTTAGCCTTCCCTAAATGAGGCATTGAAATCTGAATGCAGCTAACTAATAAAAATCAAATTTCGGCAAATATTGGCTTATGTTTTTCTAACACTTTACTCCTATTGTATACTTAAGGCTCAAAAATCCCCTAGGGACTAGATTGTGTTTGAAAAATCCTTCCTCCAGTCGTCTGGTGTTTAATATAAGCAAGTCTGCTCTGATTTTTCCACAAATGCGCAGTGTGCTGTGTGACACACAAAGGGTTTGCAGAGAGAGGAGGGTTGTGTTACAGGTATGGAGAGGTTTCCTAAGCCTTCCCTATTTCTTTTTTGTGACCATAGAGGAACTGGATTTTCTCTATTTCAAGAGGCAAAATGTGATTTCAGAATTGTCAAGGTTTTTTTAAGATTCTTTGTGACATTTTTGTATAGAAGAGATGTCTCATTTTATTTAGTTTCTATAGGGAAAAGTAATCCATCTCATCATACTTATTTGGTTAAAAAAACAAACTAACCAAGCCAGGTAGAGATCAGTGTTTTGAATACCTGTATTCTGCTAATAATTCTGACATCAGATAATGCACATTACAAGTGCCAGTAGAAACACTACGGGAGCAGGGTGGTGATGTTTAGTTCAGTATCATAGTTTTGATGGCAAAAGCCCCAGACATTGCACAGAACATTCTAGAAAACAGATGTAGTCACCTCACTGTAAGTCAAAGGGTAGAGAAAGTTTATTCTCGAAAGCTAAGCTTTAGAGTACCTTGTTGACATTGACACAGAATGTACAAACCTACTCATAAGAATAAAGGGGAAAATTAAATTGTGGTTCCACAGCTCTAACATTGCCTATAAGGAAAGGTAACATACATCTGTGTGTTCTGCTACATCCTTTTGTGCGCTTATGTCTGATTTTACTAATTTGAATGCAGCACTTCTCCATTTCAGTGTCAAAATTGTATTTTTACATTTCAGTGACTTGCAGATGAGCATGCATGGGTGTGATTAATGCTGTTACATATGGAAAATACATATAAATATTTACAGGTATCTGAGATGGCCCCAGAGACAATGGACTACAACACTTTTATAATAAATTTGCCACCACATGCTTTAAGCTTTTGAGGGATCATGTGCAGAGAGCATGGGTAAGCTCTGGTACAAAACAGCAGTTGACCCTGCTTTCTCAAAGGTTGCATTCTCAGATGTATGTTTGTGGTAATAAAAGTTTATATACCTCATTTTGACTCAGTGTTCTTCTTAATTATCAGCAAAGAATACTAAATTCCCTACCTTCTTCTAACCTGAGTAATATCCCCTTATTGTTGCATGTTCCCACGTGTCACTCCTGAACCACATGGGGATTGAAGGTCTATCAGCAGCTGCACTAGGATGTAGTGAAACAGTACCTCTAGCACCTGTGTGCATTTTTCACCTCCAGGTGCATATGTGCTGGAGGTCTCAACATTTCTTAGGGAAAGGGACAGCCAGAATCAAATGACTGTAGACTCTTGAGGAAATTTAACTTACCCATGAAACAGAATATCCAACAAGACCAGTGCAGCAAAGTCCTTACGAACATAAACTAACCTGTTCACATAATTGTACTAAAGCTAGTGCAGAAAAAAGACTACCACAGAAATTTCATAGTTAATAATTACAAAATGTCACAGTCTGAAATTTCTAGTTTACTCCACTTTATACTAATTTCCAGGATGACTCTTTTGAAGGAAAAAACATAAATATTTCAGTGTTTCTTGTTTTTCAGTCTGTGTTTCCTTTGCAGAGTTGCCTGCTTACATCTTAGTTAGAAAGAAAAATGTAAGGAATGAAAATTTCTATTGTATAAAAAAAGTTTTATCTTGATAAGAAAACTATTGATTAGGTTGAACATATATAGAGGTATATTTACACCATATTTAATAATATATGTGACAGGCAATTATAAAATATCAGTGTTGGGCTTCCTGCAGGTGTTGAAATGACTACAGGTCAGCCTCCAGTTAGATTTTCCTCTGGGTAAAAAATTCAAAATGTCACATTTACACTCTAATAACTATTAGGCAGTCAAGTAATTGTAAGGAGTGAATACTCATTTGTTCTTTATTGGGTATTTTCCTATTGGGTATCCTTTTATTAAAAAGAAGTCAGCATTACTAAAATAATTGGCATAGGGGGAAAAAAATGTAAAAAAATGTGTAATTGGAAGAAGAAAACACATTCATGACATTTCTGTTGTTTTGCAGGGCTTTTGGTTGGTTGGTTTGCTGTTGTTGAGGGTTTTTTTTAAAAAATATTATTATTAACACCAACTAAACTGTAAGCACAGAATACAAAAAGAAAAAAAAAAAACCACCACTGTAAACTGTGTTTTCAAGCCAACAACTAGAGTATAAAAGTTTCATGTGTAACTTTAAATTGCTTTCTCCTTCACTCTTTTGCAGCTGGTGTGTGTTAGTATTCTGCAGGTTGGTAACTTTAACATCACACAATACATCCAGCTAATGAGATTGCAAGAACATTGTGCTCCTCCATCATTTTCTTATCAGTGACAGTCAGTCCATTAAAAGCTGTAACCCTGAGAAGTGAACTCCAGTCTCAAACTTGTGCATTCTGGAAATGCTCTTCCCTAAGCTGTTAATAGATAAGATGGATGCAACATTTTGTGACAGTTCAAGACACTAGGCCTCCAAGAACTGTTCTGAAACCAACAACAGACCTATTATCTCCTTTTAGGAAAGGTTTTGTATCCAGCACAATTAAGTGCATTGTGTGCTGTTGCTTGGAGCTCTAGGCTCATCTCCCCGGATTGCATCTACCCTCATGGATACAACATCCTTGTCTTCTAAGATATAATGAGTTTCTTCTAAATGAATGCAAAGGTTTTAGATATTTTTTTAAAATTTTCAGTCATATAAAAATTTATAGATAGCTGGAGCTACTGAATGAGAAGATATTAATTCATAAACTCAGAAAAATAGAAGTTCGTCTTTAATACAGAAGGTTTTTGTACTGTCTTCTCTAGAAATAAACCACCAGATAATTCAAAGTATGGGTCAGATTCTGCTCTCCATGAGGTTACTGTGTGTGATAGTCCGTATTTACATCAGTTCACAGAAGCAGAACTTGGCGTTATAACAAAGAAGTCTCAAGTAAAGATTTGCTATTGATAATCATTGCAACCTATGAGTGTTTGCTGGATCTGAGAACATACCTATCCGGTAAAGAAGTACTAGATGAAAAATTATTCTCTCCTCTGGCCCAAAGGCTGCATCAGGTAGAACAGCTGGTCATACTAAGGGCCAGGGCTGGTACTCTCACTGTTGAGACTGGGATTTTCCTTGAGTTGAGTGAAATCGTGCTTGCCACAGATCTTGGCCTAGTATCAGCTAAGATGCCTGGAGTAGCTAAGAGTAGATTCATTTATTACCCTGTCTCTCGTTGCAGGTATCTTATATCCCTGCTAAGTGAATTTGCAGCTGAAGCAGTTCTGGATTGCTTGTTCCTGTGGGTGAGTGATACTTGTCAGGTCCTGAAAAGGCATCATCCCCAGGGAAAAGAGAGGCTCTGTCAGAGTGCCTTTACACACTGCAGCATAGAGAGCAACCTGATTTAGGTAGACCTGCAAAATGGAGTTATTTTGCTAGTGGTTTTTTTAAATATTTTTTTTAATAATCCAAGGGAAAAGGGTATCACAGATACAAATCGATCTGTATGTGTACAGTGTGAGAAAGACTATAGAGTTCAGAGTCATTAGAAATTCTTGAATTTCATTCAATGTGATTATGTGTTTAAATAATGAGATTAATAAGAAGTTCTCTATGACCACTGACTAGGGAAATTAACTGAGATCCTGGCTTGTATGTGACATTATCAACTAGTAAAAATGCTACCATCCCTCCAATTCAAATTGTTCCTTAGACAAAGGAGAATAACAAGCTTACACTTAAACAAAGCTTCTGCTTTGATATTCTGAAGAACCAAGTTTTCTTGTGTGCTGCATCCATAGGAAAAGCATGTAAAGTAGCTTTGCTTACAATTAACTAGGTATGGTTTGCTCATTGAAAAGCGAGTATATTAGTGATTGCTGCAATAAAAAATATCTTAAATGTATGTGCTGCATCATTTTAAACAGCAACCCATTAGAATTCAATCCAAAAGAACTATACAAGTTAAATTTCTCATTAAATGTACTGGGATTTGACCTATATTGTCTGTCAGAGGGATACCAGGTACAGTCTCAACAAAACAGTGGGAAGTAAGCTTCAGTGTAGATAATGAAAAGTAATGCATCTAGGGAAAAGAGTTTAAGTCATATCTAAGTAGAGCTGAAGTCAGAACTGGCAATTACAATTCAGGAAAGAGACCTTGGAGCTGTCATTAGCAGTTTTCTGAAATCACTAGTTCAGAGTACTGTGGCAACCAAAAATGTCAACAAAATGTTGGATGAAATAAAAAAGGGTATTCAGAAAGAAATGGGAATTTTGGGTTTTTTTGTTTCTGAATAAAACCCATCTTGCCTGTCTCTTGAGTAGCATCTACAGTTCTGGTCCAGGAAGGGTGTAGAGAAGTTTGATATGTTTCAAAGAAAGACAACCAAAATGAACAAGGGGGTGAAACAGCTGTTTTACAAACAAAGTTTAAAAGGTTAAGATAGGTTGGAAAGGAGACAGCTGAGAGGGATATGATTAAGATTTACAAAATCATAAATTGATTAACAGATTGAAAATGTAACAGTAAAACTAGAGGGCAATGAAAACTAATAGGAGATTGGTTTAAAACAGAAATTAAATACTTTATGTTAAACAATCTTCTGAAATTTGTTACAGCAGTGAATTTTGGAGGCAACCTATCAGCAGGTTCAGCAAGCATTTCAACAACTTAATGGACAACAGGCCCATAAACAGGTTGTAAGAGGACAAAGCAGATATGTATGTTCTCTCTGATATTTCTCATCCAACAACGGAGGATAGTATTGATTGATGGGAACAGGCTGCACAGAGCCTCCAAGCTTGTAAGCTCTATGTAGATGCATTTTTTTACTACTGTTAGAGACTGAATATTGAGCTAAATGGACCCCTTGTCCAACCCAGTGATATATCTTCTGGGAGTTCTTCTGGCATAAAACAGATGGGAGGGAATGTCTTCCTGTATGCTGTTAAAAGACATTCCTTGGCAAGTAGATTGAAAAGTGATCATTTAACTTGAAAGTGACCATTATTCTGCTGAGCAGAATAGTAATAACTAGTAATAACTCTTTTTTTTTTTTTTTTTTTTTCCCCCCCCAGTCTGCTAAAGATAGGTTGTCATTCTTCACAATATCAGGAAGTTTAAGGAGGTTTTATGAACAAAGATGTGGAATGTACTCAGATGCATTGTTTTGGCAACCATAAAAACATTGTCCAGTAACAAGAAGTCAAGAAATACTCCTTCAGTTTCAAATGTTATCTAGCAAGTTGAAGAACTTTCGTAAGAGCATTTAAGAAATCATGCTACCCAAAACAAATATAACGTGGAGCTGTCATTTAAGAGATGTGAGTTTGAGAAATATTTTCACTAGCTATAGTTCAGTTTTTCATCTTAGAGTCAATTTACATATAATATACAGCTGATAAGTGACCTGGCAACTCCTCTGGAAATGTCCCCTATGGGCAGTGTAAGAGTTTTTTTCATTTTTAAAATAGAGAAAAGCAGTAATTATATTTTTGTAAACCATTTTTACCCTTCAGAAGAAATACATTTCAGAACCTTCTTTTAAAGGTCAAAACAACACAATCATTGATTAAAACATGAAATAACTTGTAAATACATAGCCTGTGTAGCTTATAATATAAGACTAAATTTACTTCCTTTACTTTCTGGTTCTTAGATGCATTCACAAATAATTGTAAATGCTGTAAATGAATGAGATTCAATTGTGACATATATAGAGTATAAAGTAGCTTTGCACAAACAAGTACTCAAGTTATCCTAGAGAAAATTTAGAGATTAGGCTGTTTTCTGCATCCCTGTGGTGCATTGTTTCATCGTGCCCTCAGATGAATGTATTCATTAGCACAGAAAGGTATGTCTCGGGGTGTCTTGAAGAACATAATGAAGGAAAACAACATTTCTTATTCAAAGAAAGATTCCCTTTAGTTGTCCACAAGAATGGAACATGAACCCAAACAAAACATTTCATTTAGAGCAAGTTTAGCCATGTGTTTGTGAAGGCAGGTCCTAGGATTATCAGCCAGTGGGAGGAAGCACCTGAGGAAAAAAGATAATAAAGATGGACTTGCAGAGAAAAAGCTAGCAGCAGAAAGTTCTGGGAAAGCTTAAGTAAGGATTTATAATTTTTTTTCTTAAGATAAGCAAGTGCAGTTTAAATGCCATTGTAGCATGACTAATATAGTGCATGTGTTCTATGTTGATAATGTGGTATCACCCACTTCAGGGAGTCCTGCTGAGATTCAGGTTGTTTCAGAGGAGAGCTGTGAAATTGAGAAGTAAACACTGAACATTCCTCTACTGTCTTGATCCTTTCACACTAGGGTGAGTACTTGCTTGTATGAGCAGTTCAAACACAGCTAGGGAACTGCTTGGACAGAGTACTGAGTGAAGATTGCATGGAACCATTAACTGGTGCCAGGACAAGCCTCAACTTGACACTGCCTCCTGTTTGTGGGATTGCACAAAACAGACTGTTTTCATGGACTCGGTTTAGATATCAACCTAGAAACCTGAACTCATCAGAGAGACTCTACTATCTCTACAAGTTTAAAATTACATGCAAGTCTATTGTTAACATTGTGGAGGTAGACAGAGAAGAAAGTAGTTTTCAAATTTTTACTAGTCAAAGAAAAGTTATTTTTGAAACTTTATTCCTGTCCTAATTATTTTGCCAACACTGTAGGGAAACAAAATAATTTCATATTCCAGACTTCAGATACTGAATACACATAAACACTTCTTCATTATTCATTAAGGTGAATTAACCAAACATGTTTTGCATAGATATGATTGAAAAATATCAAGGTAACCATTTTCAGTTGCATTCAACATGAGCTGACACTCTGCTGACTAACCCTTTTAACTGTAACACCTATAAACTAAAAGTGTGCTGACAAGGATGTAAACAATATTAGATTGCCTTTAACCTGATTATAAGCAAACTAAAATAGTTTAACAACAATATGCTCATGTTTTGTATCATGGCCTAGCCAGAGAAAACGCATAAACATTTTATTAATATATAAGGAGTATGCTCACAAAAGGGGAAAGCAAAATAAGGTGTGGTTTGTAAATGGCATGTAAAAGGAATCCATATAACACAGAAGTGCGAGACGGAGAAAAGGTAAGTACAAAGGAGTGCAAATAGGATGCACTGGATATAGAAAAAGATGACTGAAAAAGCAAAGGAAACTGGATAAGCAGGACTGGAACTGATTAGACTCCCCTTTCCTTAATGGCATAAAAACATCAGAAGTAAGCGCAGAAAATCAGAAGAGAAATTAGACAAAAGCACTTTGGTTTTGCCCTCTCATTGAAGAACTCACCACCCTGATTACTTGGGTGTCAGTGGCAAAAAAAAACGATAAACACAGCCTCTGTTACCAGCTATACATCATCAGGTCCATGTTACTGTACACTCACAGATAATTCAGAACATCGGTATAAAAGAGTAACAGGTTTGCATATGTAGCAATCATGGTTAATAATCTGTAAGTAGAACTGTAGTAAGAAGCGTGCCACTAACACATTCAGTAAAGTTTGAAAACTGGCCTGATTTGTCAGTCTTTTGAACAATCCCATCGCAGTAATCTCTGATTACCTACCATTTACCTACCTGCCTACCTACCTTCTTTCCTTCTATGTCTCTCTCTCTCTCTCTCCCTCCCTCCCTCCCCCTATTACATTACAATATGCTGATTTTTTTGAGCCATTTCCTCCTTGTCTTATAAACAAAATAATCAGTTGGTACCTGTTTCATTTTCATAGTTGGGAAAGGGAATATCAATATCCAAAGTTACACATCAGTATAAGAAGAATGTTGCTTTGCAGTTTAGGCTTTCTGTTGTCATCAAAGAAAGAGATGTGATATAGGGTACAACTCTTACCTTGTTTTCCTCCTTAGGACTACATGTTGTTTCAGAAATACTTTAAATGCAAGGAGGTTTTCCAGACTACAACTCAACAGGAATGGTTACAGTATTGCTTTATTTTTATTACCATTGGCGATGTTAGGGTAATTAGCTAATTAATATGGTAATAATATTAGTGAAAACATCAGATGGGGATTAATTAGTCATACTAAATATCTTAAATTCCATGAGTTATTTTATGGCCCAAGAGAAACGGAAAATTAAATGAAAGCTAAAAACCTAGTTAGTAAGTAGTTCTGTTCCTTTGTTTTAAAGCCACACATTAAAAGATGTTCCTCCTAAACAAGGAGTAGGAAAAAAGTTACAAATATACATTTGTTATTATTTAGGGATGCATATTAATAGAATAAAGTTGTTAATGTCTGTGAACCTGTTCTGCAACTAAGTATCTAACTGTGCCTGTTTATCCATGTCTCCACAAAATGGAGTTGAAATAATTGACATTGAAGCTGATTACTTATCATGAAGGAAAATATTTTTAATGGAAAAAAAGATTATCATGTCACTACTAATACTGACATGTATTTAAATAAAATCAGTATCACTGAATGAACATGCATTACACAGCTTTATGAAATGCCATTGGAAATTAAAATTTAAATGGAACATCAAATCTTTTATTTATCTCTGTGTGTTTAATGTTAACAAAATATGCAAGACCAAGCTTTGGATGCTGAAGTCTCATATTCAGTGAATAGTAATAGCACAAGCAATGATAGTTTCCTCTAAGCATCTTACCTACAAAAACTACTTACATGAACTACAGAGAGATGTGGTGCAAAATGGATTAAATTATTATCATAAAAAACCCTGAATATTTTATGGTTCAGTTGATATAGTGATCAACTGTTGATATAGTGATCGGCTACCAGCAGGATCCTGGGATAATGCTTGACTTCCAGTGAAGCAGAAATGTTACGGCTTTGCCGAGCATAAAGTTGACAGGTCTGGAAGTAACAAGGAAATAAAAAGATTTTGGAATGACTGGAGTATAAAAATAGTTAATTAAAGAGGCTAAGCATGCTGGCAGTAAGAGAGAATGTGTGGGATTGGGTGTATCTGCATGCCAGTTCTTTCTTCTGCCAAAATACGTAAAAAACTTACTTTTCCATAAAGTTTTCCATAAATGTCATCATGATGCAGAATCAAGTTTTTGTATTTTACATATAATATGATATATTTTTTACCTGTAACTGTGCTTCCTAGCAGCCAGTGAGTTGTCAGGGACATTCTGATATAAAATTTCATAATTAATAACTTCATTATCAGTCCAGGGACAGAAACAGGGTGACTTCATACAATTAGCAAAAACATGGGCAAATTCCTCTAGATATCCAGCAGCAGTATCTTCATGTCCTTCCAAAAAGAAGCAAGAATGGGGAACAATTCTCTCCACTCTGAACTGTTTAATGGTTTTCCGCTTGAAAGGCAAATATCTTTCTTCACCGGGAGGACAAGGTGCCTTGCAGATGCCTACTACTTGGTTTTCTTACTGACCAGGACTGCCTACTATCCCCTGCTGCTAATAAAACTATAAGAAGTTAAAGGAGCTCTGTACTTCTGAAGGAAAAAACCTACAGTGTTAATAAAATTTTGAGTCAAAAGCTAGCTGTCATTGCTATCTCTCAGGAAGTATACTGAAAGTAAAGTCATTCTTACCAGCCGAGAGAGCTCTTCCCCACTGCAAAAAGTGTTTTAAGTTAGAAGTTTGTTTGGAAATCTCAAAAGCAAATTCATTCCTCTAGTAAGAGAGGGATTCTGGAAAGGCAAATGTTAACCTTTTCAACAGCATATATGTACACATCATATGATTCTTAAAATTCACTTCAGATACCAACAGTATCTCTGGAGAGTTTATTACACTTGATTATTCCACTTAAGTATTCATAAATATTTATGCATCAATTGATGTTCTCGATGTAATCTTTCAGTGGCTGGTACAAATATGTCACTAAAAAGAACAGTGAGGGAATCTGCAATTAGCAATTAGTGATTCAAACATATCATGTGAAAAGTTGAAAATCTCACTTGTATAAAATAAGCTTCTGCATTAAACATTTGGATTAGTTTAGTTTCTAAATGCAAATCACCACCCGAGAGCTAAGGCTGTTCTCTAAAGAATTAATTTTGAAGCTACCATAATGGGTAAAGGCATAAACACTCACCTGAATTAGCTTACAAAAGCTTTATTTACCCAATTCCCTACAACACCACCACCCCGTCCCCAGGACTGTTCTATTTCTTTTAATTTTCTTTCATCCTTTCTTCAGATACATTTACACTTCTTTGACCAGTATAACACTAACAGCCTGGTGTAGTGTCTTTACCAAACACTTCTATGTCCCTGGAGTATATTATTACATGAAAACACCTGCCAATACAGATTGTTGGCTTGATTTAGGGTTTTATATATGTTTGTTAATTTTGTCATGGAGGTAGTAACCAGATATTATCATTCTGCTTTTTTTGAGATGAACCTCACATGCAGCATGAAAGTATTAAACCATTACTTCCTTTTTATGTGTCATTTTTGATCAAATACAGGAGTGATTTATGAAGAACTAATCAGGTTGGCCATATGTTATCACATTTTGTCTAGAAGAAAAAGGATGTGTAATCATATTTTTTAATTTCTGTCCTGTAATAAATGTAGATAATAATTTGCTAGTTAAGCAAGGCAGGAACGACAAGCTTGGTTGCCACATAGCCTGGTTGTTATATGATCATTTATAAATGTCAAATCACAATATCCTGTGGTTTGTTGCAATTGTTAGTCATACAATACAAGCAGGTTAGACTGGCCCTGTAGCTTGGGGCCTGGGCAACTCTGCTTTCTGGGGCAAAGGTAAAAAATGCACTGTGAGAAAGACTACCAGCCTTCATCCTGAAGACCCCCAAAACGACCACCCGATGGCACTGTGCAAGTGCCAAGAGGAGGAGACCTAGGATAACGAGTTCGTAGAAATAATTAACATGATCACGCCTATTCCCAGAAGTAATTGTAATAGTCTTACCCATATTGATGAATATGTATAATATTGACTGATAAAATGGAGTTTGTTGTGTGATTTGGTGTGCGTGTTGGTGAAGTAGGAGACTCCCCGCGCACCCAGCACTGCTTTGCTTACTGCATCTCTATTTTATAATCCAAATTTTCTACTCTACATTCTACAACTTAATAAATTAGTTTGTAGAAAATTTGGTCTCTGTTTATTGGTTTATAACATGTCCTAAAATGTATGACTGGGCTGGTTTTTTTTTTTTTTAAAAATAATTCATAGTATCTAAGGTTCCCTTCACTTCAATGGAAGCTTTGGGTTAACATCAGATCTAAATACAAAGGGTAGGCCTAACTCCTGAAGATCTCCACTTGGAGTTTCTGCCACTGTTCATTTAGAATGGGTTTGTACCCCTCTTCCCCATAACTGACCTAGGGATTGCTTTTTCCTGTCATATGCTGAGATATGCAAAAAAACCCCACTTCATGGTTGCCTTTGTTACCCGACTGCTGCTCATGATCACTTTTAATTTGGAAGCTTACCCATGAAAAAGCTTCCAAGGAAAAACTCTGTAGTTTGGTTTAGTTAAGTGAAGTTCATCACCCTGCATATTCACATACTCTGCAGAGTTAATGTTCCAATTGTCTGTGACTTGTCCCTGACTAGATCTCAACTAAAAGGACACGTCTTGTTACTATACTGACAAAAGTGTACAGATCCACTTCAGTGACGGCTTTACACACAGGCAAAAGAAGAAGTAATTGATTAGAGAAAGCTGTCTGCCAGACACCATAAAACTGCGAGTTGCAAAAATGCCAATGCTAGAGATCTGTGATTAAAAGTAGTGTGCTGATGCTCTTGTGTCTCTCAGTCCCCAGGGAACTGCTGTGTGCCAGTTGCTGTCAACAGGGAGGACCGATGCCCCTGGCACCTCCAACCATGGACTTTCTTTGCTTACCTAGAGCAGCAAAAGCCTTAAGCTTTTGCATGGCTGTCACCAACGACATGTGTCTCACTCTATGGCTTTCAGAGTCAAGAAATTCAGAGAAAAAGACAGTAGGGCAAACAGCTTCTGACTCACGTTTGGATTTTTTTTTGTCTTGTTAACACAGTAAAGAGATGTTGTAACTGAAAGTCATTTATGAAGACTTTAGGAAAAGCCTGACTTCATAATGAGTCAGCAGTTGGTTGTATTAGGCTTAAGCATTTTCTTCAGGCAGTTGTCCTCTTAGTAAGCTTGGTAGCTGGTAAGATGCCTTTCAGTGATGATTTTCTTTAGTACTAAATAAATGTATTATCTTCCTTCCTATGATTTTTATTGCAAAGAAGAATGACATCATTGTAAAGTAATATGTTTGGAAGGTTGAAACCAATCATTTAGGACATGGAAAAATGTGTTTTGTTTCTGTGGGGGGGGTTTTGAGAGTAGGGGAAGAGCCACAAAGATGGCTCCTGCAAGAAGCTTCAAGAAAAACTTTCTCCTTCCTCCCAACAGCTCTGCCTCCCTCCCCCTGGCTCAGAGTTGTACCTGCATCTGGCCATCGCCAAGCCAATCAGAGCCTCTGTGAATTAACAAATTTCAGAGGAGAATACATGAAATTAAGGAGCAGGGGAAGTAGAAGCTTCCTGAAGAGAAGTGTTTGAGAGAATCGGCAGGGAGAGAAGAGTGGGATATGAAAGAGTCAAACAGGCAGACACCCAGGTCAGTGCAGAAAGGCAGGGAGGAGGTGGGCTGGAGCAGAGGTTCCCCTGCAGTCATGGAGGGTCACAGGGGAGCAGAGACCCACCTGCAGCCCGGGGAGGACTCTACTGGAGCAGGCGGCTCTGCACCTGAAGAACGCATGACTCCCCGCGAAGACCGCTGTGCCTGAGGGTCCCCACGTCTGTGGGAGGGACTCGCACTGGAGCAGTCAGAGGAGAAAACTGTAGCCTGTGGGAAGAACTCAGGTCAGGGAGGTTTGTGGAGGACTGTCTCCTCTGGGAGGGATCCCACGTTGGAGCAGGGGAAGAGTGTGAGGCGTTCTACCCCTCCTGAGGAGGAAGGAGGGGCAGAGACAACCTGTGGTGAACTGGATGGGAAACCCCTATTCCCCGCCCCTCCATGGTCCTCCTGTGGTGCTGGTGGGGGAGGAGGTAACCCAGAAAGAAGGGGGGAATAGCGGGAAGGTTTTTTAAGATATGTTTTAGCTCTTATTATCTTCCTCTGATTTGATTGGTAACTCATTTAATTGTTTTTTCTTCCCTGAAAAAAAGGGAGGGAGTAATCCCTGCCTATCCTTGCCTCAGGCCATTAACTTTTATTTGTATTTTCTCCTCCACATCCCACTATGGGGAGGAGTGAACAAGTGGCCTAAATGATGACAAAAACATATCTTCGTTGTGAAACAGAACTGTTCTTCCAAGACAAAATAAAATTAGGCCAAACATTAAAATAACTGTCACTGCAATGTTCAGAAATTACCCCTTCATTCTATAGGTGACAAGCAAAAAGGAAAGATACCTTACTTGAACTTGTGTTCTTACCAGTACATAATGAAAGCATACTTAAGTTCTCAGATTTAGATAAGCAGTTTTTCCAGCCTTTTAATATTTCCTTAGACCATGAGAAATAAATTAAATTTGAGAATCTCATCCCAGGAATTGTTCAGAAGGAGGGTTATTGCTTCTGTTAACATGTTTTTGGATTGGGTATGTTAATGTTCTTCCATTACAGTTATACCATTTGTAGCTCTCTAACACACTCAGAGCTACAGGCAATGAAGCGATTGTAACAACTATCATTTGAGCTGGCAAATTCTGAGTCAGGGAGGATTATTTCTATGTGTTAACAGAGTTTCTATTTTATGTGATCTAGAATATGATGTCCCAAAACAAGAGTGGGTTTTTTATATATTGCTACTCTCTCTCTCATTTGCATAATGTAAGTTATAATCAATGCAATATTTTACTGCAGATTTGAAGCATAAGTGTCTCATCTATGAAATTAGGAAGTGAAGGTAAGTCCTATATACATCTTTCAAATGTGCATGAAAGACATGAATAATTGACAGAAATTCAGAAGATTCATATGTCAATAAAATGTCACTTTGGGACATGAATCCATGGCATCTTATCCTGAGATTCACAGTCATATTGCAGTTTTGGCATTATTGAAAACTTCAGCAAGGGAAAAATAATACAGAAATTATATAATCAGAAACAATAAACATATTCACATTAGTGAACTTCTGAATACTATTCTGTCAAAAGTGCAAATTTAAAATGACATTGACTAGAGAAAGCCAATGAGGCTCCAAGTGATTTAACATAAGAAATAGATGTTTTGGCTAAGAAAAGGAAGTACCTAAATGAAAGGAAAAGGGAATGAGAACCCAGTTCAAGAAAATACTTTATGTGCAGGTGGAGACATGCAAATCTGTATCATGAATAAAAAGATAGATGAGTTCCTCAATTTACACAGTAAAGAGATGGTTGGGGAAGAAGTTCTTTCTCATCAAAAGGCATGTTTGTGTACCAGCAGTGAAGTCAAAGTAACAAGAGAGTTATATAATCCAGATTCTGAACATTTTTAAAAACACTGACTGTGGTGAAAAGGTTTTGTTCATCAGAAATAATGTTTTGCTACTTTTAAAATATTAAGAATTACTGACCTCACAGAAGGATTACTGTTCTTTAGAGAACATCTGAAAGTCAGTGAATAAGAAAAATATCAAAAAAATATATAACATAATCTGGAAGGGAGGTTACAGGCATGCTGTGTATTCTCTTGTTGAAAAAAAAAAAGAAAAAAGAAAAAAAAGAATTTATAGCTTATCCAAGAAAGTTTTCTTAAAATACTAATGATGGTGTTGAAATTATAGAAACCAAAAATAGGAGACATGCAAGCAATTTTAAATAAAGCGAGTTTATAGTTGAAAGATGACATTTAACTATGAAATGTGAATGAGTCATGGCCTTCTTCTCTGTAAAAATTAAATAAAGATTCAACAAATATAAGTACTTTTTTTTTTGTAGATGCTTCTTTTTAACACTGTCATAAGGACAGAGGAAGGGCCCAGTATATCAGTCTAGGTAAAATAAATAATAATATTCTTTACCCAGGATTCTATAGACACATGAGTAAACCCATCAAAATATGAACACTCAAGAACATCCTGAACGCTCTGAACATTCAATCATCTGGAATATTTTTCATGTCACTGAATTATCACAGGGACAAATATAACATTAATTCCACAACAAATATTCAAACTTTCCTGTGCAGAAACAAATCCAGCTTGGAATAAAATTGACAGATCTAAAAACTGTCTCATGTAGAGTAAGTTGCTTTTCTGTCTCTTTTACTGAATCATCATTCAGAAAGACAGTAACTAATAGTGCAAAATATAAGTGCAGAATAATCAATGCAACTATATTGTTTCTGTCTAATTAAAATGTTCAGAAATGATTGAACCTTCTTCATTTCCAGTACAGGAAAAGAACAATGTCAGCATAATGCAAAGAATAAAGGAAAAAAAAAATTGACATACTGATTTCCTATGTCTGTCTGTCTGCTTCCATAACAAAATAATCCCAGACTTGGTTTATGAGATAATTCTACATCTAGTTTGTAGTCTGGCTTATTGAACTTTGATAAGAAATTCTATCTGCTCCACTATTCATTCCCCTAAAATAATCCTGCCCTCCATCAGCTGTTAATAACCTGTCACTGGGGAACATGTAAGTAAGATCTGAAATTTTATAAAAAACACTTCTGAGATTAACATGGAGTGAATTTTCTCCTTGCCTACAACATAATTACATTGCTGATGTTGCCCACTTGGAAGATGCACTTAAATGTATCAGCAGTACTTGAGATAACATCTGCTAAGTGCTTTTTGATCAAGTCTTATAATTACTCATTTTCACAAAGCATATATCTATTTGAAGGGCACCTCAGTTATCAAAGAGAGGATGCTAATGGAAGCCATTCACTATTTTAGATTTCTTGCACTTACTTGACATTTTGCTTAGGTTTATGAGACATGAGAAAAGGCAGTGTATTCTCTGGGTGAATCCCACCCATGCCATGATTCTCTGAATTTTTATATGAATTCAAACTATGCCTCCTATGTACTATGCGACTGTGCAGAGATGATGGATGTATTTGTTAACAGCTTGGAAGCTTGTTGGCTCAGAGTGGGGAATCACAATACATCAGGCAATGGAAGAGACAGCAAAGAAAAATACTGAGAGTGCAGGTCTTGAACAGATTTTTTTTTAATAGGTACTGCTTAATTCCTAAACAATGATGCACTTTTATAAGACTGCTGAGAAATCTCACATAACTGAATAACACATTAATAATTTCTGCAAATCTCCAGGAGTCTGGTATTTGAAAAGACCAAGGACACTTTCAAATCTTGCATGAAATATTTGAGAAAACTGAATAATCCAGTGAGTATTACCATAGAGACCTTGCCAGTCTATCAACTGGTCAACTAATCCTGCCAGATGTTGTTGATAACTTAGTGAAGTCACTGGAGACATAAATGTATCATGATTTTAGAAAGAGTCATCTCAAGTGTGAGATGATTCTCATCCTCTGCTCAGAAAATTTAGAACAAGGTGTCCTTAAAATGTTTTCAGACCAACTCAAAAAAAGGAGTTGTGAATATCTTAGAAAGACAGTTATACCCAAAGCAGACAGGAATGTATCTAGAAACACATTTGCTGATGCTCAAAGCAGAGGGTGGGACATTTGAGAAATACTGTAATACCATTTTCTCTAGCCATCAGCAATATTAGGTGAAATACTGAGAAACAAACAAGACATTTTTGGGTAAATGGAGAATATAGATTGTGAACAATACAGAAACAACCATATAGAAACCATCCCCAGGCCCTTTGTTATACCAGCAGCCTGAATGCTAACAAAACGCTTTCAGAATTTTCAGAACATGCTTGATATCTATCAGGACAAGAAGATGCTGTAGGTCAAAAAATTAATTTAGGCCTCTGTGCACTGGGCATATTAATAAAAGATGCTGAAATATGCAATAAAGAGCCAGCACAAGCACTATTTTTGAGGGAAAAAAAAGCTTCAAGTCAAAAGATCCATCAGTAGTGAAATTTTTGTACCTCCACCAGCAAATAAGGCTTCATTAAATTATTTCTTGATGGGTCCAAAAAATAAAAGAAAATACAGAGATAAATTACATGGCAAAAATCTGTCCCATGTGGCTTGCAGGCTAACAAAAGACTAATCTTGGAAAACTGAATTTCTGAAATCTACTGAAGCATAGGGGAATTTATAATTTTGCATATAAGTCATGACACAATCGCTAACAGTAAATCAATCTAAATTGCTTCTTTGAAATTGGAATGTACTAATGATGTTGGAACATAGACCGAGACGAGATTTTTACATTAACAAAAGAGAGGACTTCCTTAGGATGCATGTATGCAAGGCATTGACTAGATTGGACAATAAAACAGCAAGCAAAATTGACAAGAAGCTTGGACAACATTTGGGGGAAGAATTGGGAAACAATTATCCATCTTTCTATTCCTATAACTGTAGCTATGGTAAAACCATAATATATTATTTTAAACAATAAATATTTTTAAACAAAAATTTATTATTTTAAATAATAAATATATTATTTTCAACAGAGTCTGTTGGCAGATGTCTTTATAGAACTTCATCAAACTACCATATTAAGCAGTGAAATTTCTGTTATCAGGTTACTTATTTAGCTTTACAAAACACTATACAATGCTGTCACTACATAGTCTAGGTTTTTATTGTACTACACCTTCCCCAGTCACTTTGCCTACTGGTTAATCTAGACAGGAAAATCTGATAATGACATCATTAATATTGTTTGCAAGGCTTTTAAGACATTAAGATAACTCATGTTCTTATTAGGCTTCCCATAAAGAAAATTAAGTCTTTCCTCTAAGTCCTGACAGTAAGTCTTCCTATAGAAAATATTGCCTCAGTTGGCAATATGTGAACACAAAAAATTTAAAGAAACTTCTGAAGACCAATTTTATTTTAAAGAGCTAGCTTAGCATTTTTTAATATAAAACCTATTGCCCCATCAAACAGTGGTACTTTCTATGTAATCTCATCCAATGACATAAAAATTGTTATGCCATATTATCAAGAATACCCAAAGACAGATAATATGAACATATCCTGGATATGTGCCATTTGTTTTTAACAAAACCTTGATGAACAACATCAGACAAATTGCAGCTGCTTGCTGCAGCTGTCCTTTACTGTAAGACATTGAAAATAATTTACCAGATGCCACCCATTAGGGATATATGTGCTTTAGACACATCTGATGACAAGCTGCTTGGAATTTTTTTGGGTTCAGATGAGGAGAAGAGAGAGGACAAAAGAATGACTCCCAAAGAAAGAAGTCTTGTACTGACTTATTTGAACAGAAAACTAATCTTTTGGCAAGTCTGCAGCTCAGGATTGCTAATTATAATGACTCCTCCACTAGGTTTTCCTGAATATAATATATTACCTATTTTGAATGAATGATTGGCTTAAGACAGAAAATGACACATGCCATGAAGATATGTACATTATCTACTTGTCTGAATGACTGTGCTTGATATTTCTTTAAACTTCTTAAGAATATACAGAGTATTGAAAGTTTCACTCTAAAAAGAACATTTAAAAGCATCTCCTTGTGAAATATGTATCTCCTCATGAAGCTGTGAATGCAAGTGACACTGCTTCTTCAAAAAAAAAAAAAAAAAAAAGAAGTCTCCAGAGCTTTGATTTCCAAGTAAAATCCTGTCCTTTCTAGAAGATATGCCTTGGAAAGTTTGAATATTTTGTGGAGGAAAAATAGTGTCTGACCCAATAACCCATGGAAAGATCTCCAGATTATGATTCATTGCTTGGTACATAATGCTGATGCTTGAAATACCTGGCACTCATTTGAGGCATGTGTTTTCATCTAGCACTATTACAGCCAAAGAGGGTCTGAGCTCCCTACAGACATGTAGTGTTTCCACATGAAGGTATCAGTCTCCAGCAGATCTGAATATCAGTGTGTAACTGTAGGCATGCAGGCTGTTTCCATTGCAAAGTCTCCCTGACTGGTTTGTAACTCTGATTTTGCATGGTGCGATACACACATTGAGGGTAATGGTCTGAATCTGGCACAAGCTCCGTGTAGACCAGATCCTTCCTGTAAGCCTTTCTTGAGTGCTGAAACAAGCTATCATAATATTTTTAGTAAAGAACTGAGTACAAGAGGGATTGATTAGACTGTTTCCTAGGTACAGTTATGGGTGACTGACTACTTTGGAGAAAGCTGTAATTTATATAGAAGTATTCCTATTTTGAAGTCTGCTGTCATAATAGTACTGTTTTATGAACAATTGTATTTGTAACTGGCAACTGGGAGTGCATCCCCATTGCTGGGACCAGATTTGGGGTGGGAGGAACTCTCTACCTCTATCATGCACTGTCTGGCCAAGTACCTGACCTGTCTGAGGAAGAGACCAGGAGGGTTTGGAGCATGCTGCAGAGCAATCCCTGCCCCCAAAGTAGATATATCCAATATGAATTAGAGGAAGAAAATCCAATGATGCACAGCTAGCCATAGGCAACATGTAATCCATTTGCTGGAATCCCAGTGGGTCCTTTATGACCCATCCACGCTGAATAATGTCCCAGGTGTGAGTCAGTGTTTTCAGGGATGCTTTAGCAGAGAAGTAATTTCCAGTGTTTTACTGAAACAGTAATACCTCTAATATACATATATGAAGCAAATAGGCCATTACTTTCTCAACTAAAATAAAGGCAATCTCCTCTGGAATACTGATGAACCATTTGATCTGTGTCAAACTCTTAAGTGCTTAGGATGCAGAATAACAAATTGCGAAGTCCAGCATTAGCCTTTTAAAATTTGATTTCCATATTGATATGAATCAAATCTCCAGGGATTTACAATTAAGATGTTTGTCAGCATTTCATTGCAAATGCTCCTTGTTGCTTTGACCACAATAATTATTTGTCAATGGTGTGGCAATAATAATAAATGATGCTTAAAAATAATAGCTGCCTTGAATATTTACAGAATGGAGTTGATTGTAACATTTAGCTTACCATTTACTTGCTTTCATTAAATATTTATTGAATGTGTGGTAATTTTATCTAATGTGAAGCATTTTTAAAATACATACATTACTATTTTTCCATCAAAACTTAAGTCCGTATTACAGTGTTCCTTATGATTATGTTATTATTAACTGTCATCAGTTTTTATGGTCTTTGGTCTTGACGCAAAATACTCCAGAACCAATCCAGGATAGGGAGTGTGTTAAAATGCTTTGCTGGATAGAAGTCAGACTGCTCTCTGTGGACTTACTTTTCAATCTGTGTTTGCCTCAAGGGTCAAGACATCTAGTCATTCATATCAGCATCCTTTTAAACTGCATTACAGCTCCTGTATGGATTGAATGCACTACTTCTTCTGAGTGGAAATCTAGTTGTTGTAAAGTGGTGGGAGTTAGCGTAGGATGTGGAAACGGCCCAGTAACACCTTTAAATCGAACAGTATGAAGCATTCTTGGGCGCTTTTAAAAATCCCTGGTTCTATGGTATGGTGGGTTAACCATGACTGGCTGCCAGACAGGCACAGGTGTGGCTGGCACAGGGAAGGGGGAACAGGGGGGCTGCCCTCAGTCCATAACAGCTCCTCTCTGCCACTCCTTCCTCCTCACACTTTTCCCTGCTCCAGCCTGGGGCCTTTCCATGGGCTGCAGGGAAGCATCTGCCCCACTGGGGTCTCTCCAGGCCACAGGGACATATCTGGGGTGGTGCCTGGAGTCCCCCTCCCCTTGGGTCTGGCAAGGCTGTTTCCCCTTCCTGGCACAGGCTTTCCCCAAGGCACCCGCCCGTGGCTGAGGGGCTGAGATGTGCCTTGCAGTGGGGCCATGGGCTGGAGCTGGCTGTGTCCAGCATGGGGTAGCCCTGGCCGCTCTGCACAGGGGTCATGTCTGCAGATCCCACTGCTGCTGCTGCCTCCAGCACCTGGGCACCTGCGGCTGGTACACGTGGATATCTTTCTACTGATCTCAACGGATTAAAAATGTCTTTCAAAATTGTGAAATACAGAGATCATCACCTGAGTTGTGGTCAGCTCATTTAAGTATAGGCATCTTTTTTTCCAGTTTTCTTTTCAATGTATCTGCTGGGCATTTGGGTGGGAAGGTGAAATAAGGTGTTAACTTCATAATTATACAATTTCAGAAAGGATTCTTCTCAACAAACTGTTGTCATTCATTATGTAAAACAACTAAAGTGCGTTCTTCCTCTCTCTGGTTTGTTGAAGTGGAAACATTTGCATAGTATTTAAGTCAGTGAGGATATCTGACTCCTGAGGCCATGCCAGCAGGTGAGCCAAGTGGTAAATTACCTCCCAAAACAGATAAAGAAGAAAAACACCAAATCGAAAATTGAAGTTTTTCAGACTGTTAAGCTAAAAAGCATGTTGTTCTCAAAGTAATCACAGTAACAAATTAAAGTTCCTCAGCCAAAATCTGTCCTTTCTTTTAGTTTGGTGAGGTTTTTTTCTTTTTTTCCCTAAGACATGTATGTGTCACAGAAAGACTAAAAGGAAATGTATTGTCATTTAAAGATGAATTTCAGCAACAAAGTATAACATGTACCAGTGATTCAAGTTTTGGCAGTCAGCTTAGATATTGTTTTTTTTTTCTGGTTGATGGACTGAATTTTAAAGTATTTTCCAGCAAAATTAACAACCATCCTTTTGCTCAGCAAACTGGGACAGACATTGTCTTCAGAAAGTCCTGGAGAAACTTATTACTGTTAGTGTTTATTCACAGAATTAAATAAAAGCAGAATCTTGTCTTTTGCTTTGGCAAGGATGTGACTGGTCCACAGTATGTTTACAGATCACAATTTCTGGTGCACTGGGCCATCTCCAAACTCCCTTCATCTGTACATTTGCCTCCCTCTCACCCACGAGTACCAGTGCAATTTTACTGACATCCAGCAAAGAGCAGAATCTGATTCCGGAGATGGAAAGAGCTTATCTCCTCTCTTCAGTAAGTTCCATAAAAATCTAGCACCACAGTTTCACTCTTTTTTTTTTTTTTAATTTAATTTTGTTTTTATAAGTAGGTCCTTTGACACCTATGAGCTGGACAAAGAAATTGCATTTAGATAGGGAATCGTAAATGAAGACATTTTATAATAGAAAATGATCTATGGAAATTCCTTGGAGGTTTTCATTTTGAGAAAGTGAATAAATATTTGGTCTAGATTCATAAACTTGAATCTAACCAAAATATTTTAAACCACCCATCTCAAGTACAGTCGTCTTATGAGTTGTTCAGTGTGTAGCTCTATGGTACTAGTGATGCCATGATGTTATGCTTATATTACTGTTTGGGTTTCCTGTGGCCCCAGACTTTCCTGGGCAGGTTATGACATTAATAAATGTCTTGTGTGATAAAGCTGTGTCATAGAGCACAAGAGAAGGGTGAGGAAAGTATAAAGTATGGCCTTATCCAGCGATCTGGCAACATGGGGATATTCAGCTGAACACCAAACACAATCCATAGAATCACAGAATCACAGAATGGTTTGGGTTGGAAGGGACCTTAAAGATCTTCTAGTTCCAAGCCCCTTGCTATGGGCAGGGACACCCTCGACTAGAGGAGGAAAAGGAAGTCTCTAATTTCCAAATTTTATAAAAATTTTAAAATGTTATGAAAACAAAATTAAAACATGGAAGTCCATAATTTTTAAATCATAACATTTTGAACTCTCAAAACAGTTTGTCATGTAAAAAGGTTTTTATTAGTGATTTGGGGTGACACAAGAAGATTGACTTCTAGAAAAAGGAGCAAGATTTTTCAACAAAATAATATTAGTCAAGTGTTTCTGAAGACATTCTCTTGGCATTATCAGAATTAGCAACAGTTTCAAGGGTACACATTTCAAGGGCATACATTTGAATTTTAAAATAGGTTTGAATATGTACAGATATGTTAAAATACTGAACTACACATTCATAGAAAGGTAGTAAATAGATCTCTCACAAGCAGCATGTTTCTGAGACTTCTAATTTTTACTTTTAAAACTCACAGAATAGCAACAACTTCTGTCATTTACTGAAAGTGACAATTAAAAATGTTTTTATAGAGTTTGTTTTTTTTTTCCATCAGATTTTATGGGATATGTGAAATAAGCATGAGGTTCACCACTGCAATGAGAAAGTCCATGCCATTACTGACATCCTGTCAAGTACAGGAAAAAGAAGACTTTTGAGCTGTGTTCACATGGAGACATCCCCGTCCCTCTGGGCACAGAATGTTTAAAGTTCCTGGGGAAACAAAGTTGGCTCTCTGTATTGCTGAGTTCTGTCTCCTTGCTCTGGCTGTGACAAGAGCAGGGAGGTTGAAAAGATTGCTCTCATGACACTCAGGAAAAGAAGGAAAAGTGAAGTGGGCTCCACGGCCCAGTTCTGAGGCAATTCAAAGAGATCAGGAGTCCCTGGGTACTCCTGGACTGCAGAGAAAGTTCTCTCCCATTCCCTGGAAGGTAGAGGTTGAAATACTGATTGCCCCCCACACTGAAAATGGTTTCTACCACAACCTATTGAATATCTTCACATCGTATGTGCTTCATTTTGACACTCTGGACAGGAATGAAATTCACTTTTGTGAAGTTTGGTTCAATGTGAGAGGCACGTTTTAAAACAGAAGTGAAATCTGGACACTTAACACAGCCTTTAATATATTAGGCGTACTGCAGATATCATTCTTGAGTGCTTCCATTTCTTAAATACAAGACATGCTCTTATGTATGTCCTCAGAATTAAATTCAGGACACATTCCTTCTAAAGAAACTTAGTGTTTCTATGAGATGACAAACGGATTGAAGTAACCCATCTTGACAGAGAAAGATACCATCTTAATAATCTGATATTTTATGTTCTTGTTATAATTACTTTTGCTTCAGATTAATGAATTCCATTTACAGTAGCAAGCTAGCAAATGAAAATCATTCAGTGCAAGCATGAAATATAATGGAGAGATGAGACTATCCGGTATGCAAGACATAAATGGAAATACTGAAGAGTCATTATTTACAAAAAAAAAAAGGATTTTTTTTTTTTTACGGTGTAAATTTTATTAAAAAGAAATATTTTTCCCTTAGAAGAAATCAAATGCATTTACATTCTTGAAGACAGTTACCAAAGCCACAGAACTGAAAAACTAAGCTTTCAATTTTATTCTCAAATCACTCCCTTTGTTCCCACTTATTTTCCTGTATTTTATGTTATGTCCTTCCTATCTCTCTGTTCTATCTGAAGTCCAACCATTAAAAGAAAAAACATCTCAGTATTTTTTAAACAAACTTCTGTTTCTATATAAATCCTTACTGGTTTAGAAATGCATGGCCTCCTCTCCTAAGGAAGGCACACCTCTTTCAAACAGGGTCCCTGTAAAGCAGCTGTTCTGAACCCTAAAGCAGTTGAGTGCTGCTTAGTAGAGCCATTATACTAACAAGTGAAATGGAATGGATCCATAAGCTGGAAAGGAACAGTACCAAGGAGCTGGCACACAGGGCTTAGGGTCACAGTGCTGAGAGCAAAGTCATCAACATGAGAATCAAATGCCATAGGTAGAAGTGGCCAAGGAAGTCAGGTATCTCCAGACTGAAAAGCAGCATGTAACTCCATAGCAACCGAAGTCTGAGACAGGCAGGTTTCCAGTGAAGAGAAAACAGACAGCACCCTGGTTGTGATTCAGCAGGCTCTGAAGTGGAGTAGCAAATGACACAAGAGAAATGACCAGACTGCTGGAAATATCAGAAGTCTGGTCATTTTACTCATTATTTTGTCCAGAAAGAAAACAGCAGTGGCCAGAATAAAGAAAATATGACCTATGTGTAAATCCAAGGTCCTGAAATGTCTGCTCAGCCAGCAGCATCTGACTTTAAATTTAATGGGAAAGATCTTAATTGTATCTGGAGCCCAAATTTCTATGTTACTGGAAAGGCTACCCCCAAAACCTCAACAACACCCCTCCACACTACCCGCTATAGAATCAAAACCATTCCAGGGAATGACTATAGAAATTAACTTAATCATATGAGACAGAGAGGCAGAGACCAAAGGACAAAGTTTATGTAGGTAGCTGACAAAACTCTACAGGCAGCAAGACTTCAGGCTGGTATGGAATTTTACTGTGGCAACAGATACAATACTACCTGTCAGGCTGTAAAGGGACCGAATCAGACAATATACATATAGTGAATAATGACAGAGAGCTGTGTGGCGTTACCCTGTGGACATTAGAAAGCTATGGCTTCCCAGTAATGTGTGCTCTCAGAACTACAAAACACATACTCAGGTCCAAATAGCTGAACATGCAGAAGACACAATATGCATTGTGACAGGGTGAGAAAAGGAGTATATGACTACATATTGCAGAGCCTAGCACACACAGGTGAGAGTAGAAGTCTCCAGCGCCCAGGACTGCTTTTGTATTTAATCCACATCTGTGTAATGTGAAATCCATATCGTCCTGGGAGTAGTAACCAGAAAAATAAGCAACCAGACTGTGTCTGCTTCTTTGACATTAAAGCTGCTGAAAGCAGTGAAGTATAGGAGATAAACCAGGGGTGTGTACTGTTCATTTTCCTCTTTTCATTAACGTGTCTCAGCTTGACATCTGGGAGTATCTCCATTATTTCTGGGATACTGTAAACACTGTTTTTGTTAGCTACCTTTTTTGCTGTGAAGTACAGGTACAAAGAGGGTAAGATTTCATTTCTGCATGCCGATGCTCTCTCTCCCTGCACTATTCGAACAGACCTTCCTATTTCATTCTTATACCTATTTTCTGAACGTTCTTAATGGTTCATCCATGGAAAAACAGAAGAAAAAAAAGAAGAAAGAAAAACAAAGGAAATGAAAATAAAAATACAGAATTTTATAACCAGATGCTTAACTCACAGTTGCCTTTTCTGCATGGACCTTTTATGACATTATATGCAATCTGATATCTGACAATTCCTTGCTTCTTTACAGCAGAAAATGATGCCAGATTTACACAGTACAGTAAAGTCTACAGTAAAGTGCTATTTCACTGGCATTTAAAGGAGAAGATATAGCATATGGAAACCTGTGAAAAGAGTAATTAACTGTATTGGGTTTGCACAGCAAGGTTTTGGTAGCAGGCGGGCGACAGGGGTGATTTCTCTGAGAAGCTGTTAGAAGCTTCCCCCGTGTCCGACAAAGCCAATGCCAGCCAGCTCCAAGACGGACACACCACTGGCCAAGTGTGAGCCCATCAGCCCACCACTACCAGGTGGTAGCGCCTCTGTGATAACATGTTTAAGAAAGGGTGAAAAACAGCAGCAGCAACAGTAAATGCAGCGAGAGAGAAGAGTGAGAATATGTGAGAGAAACAAACCTGCAGACACCAAGGTCAGTGGAGAAGGGGAGGAGGTGCTCCAGGCACTGGAACAAAGATTCCCCTACAGTCCATGGTAAAGACCATGGTGATGCAGGCTGTCCCCCTGCAGCCCACGGAGATCCATGGTAGAGCAGAGACCCAGCTGCAGCCTGTGGAGGACCCCATGCCAAAGCAGGTGGATGCCCAAAGGAGTCTGTGACTCCAGGGGAGCCCATACTGGAGCAAGCTTGTGGCAGGACCTGTGAACCCTTGGAGAGAGGACCCCACACAGGAGCAGGATTGCTGGCAGGACTTGTGACTCCATGGGTGACCCACACTGGAGCAAGCTGCTCCTGAAGGACTGCACCCCATGGAAGGGAACTATGCTGGAGCACTTCATGAATAACTGTAGCCTGTGGAAAGGAGTCATTGGGGAAGTTCATGGAGAACTGTCTCCCGTGGGAGGGACCCCACACTGGAACAGAGGAAAGGTGTGAGGAGTCCTCCTCCTGAGGAGCAGAGACAACGTGTGATTAACTGACCAGAACTCCCATTCGCTGTCCCCCTCTGCCACTCGTGGGGGGAGGTAGATAAAATTTGGAGTAAAGTTCAGCCAGGGAAGAAGGGAAAAGTGGGAGGAAGGTGTTTTTAAGATTTGGTTTTATTTGTCATTATCCTATTATGATTTGATTGGTAACAAATTAAAGTAATTTCCCCAAGTGTAGTCAGTTTTGCCTGTGATGGTAATTGCTGAATGATCTCTCCTTGTCCTTATCTTGACCAAGGACACTTTCATTATATTTTCTCTCCCCTGTCCAGCTGAGGAGGGGGAGTGGTTTTGATGTGCATCCGTTGTCCATTCAGAGTCCACCCATGATATTAACCGTATGTGATTCCAAACTCAGAGCATACAGCCCCATGGCTGATTTGGAGTGGGGGGTGGTGAGTCATGGTCATACTCTGACAAAGTGGCCAAAGACCAGACAATCAATCTTGTTCTTTAAAGTCCTAATATGCAAATTCCATCAACAGTAAAATAAGTTTGACTGCACAGGAATCTCAGTTTCTTATAAGATGTTCTTGAAGGCATACCTATTCTCCAAGCTTTTTTGCAAAGGGGAGGAGGGAAGGAATTGAAGTCAAGACTATAGCTGTTTAGACTGTGAGTCTTGTTAGCTTTTTGTCATATTTGCTTTGGTAGGACTGTTAGTGGTTAATCAATCAAGACTGCTTAGGACTACCAAATGTAGTTTGTCAAAAACATTATAGCTTAGGATGGACTCCCTTATAAGAAGGTAGTATAAACCTATTGTTATCAACTTGCAGAATTTTGAAAGTCTTGCCATGCTTCATCATTATCTTAAATCCCAGGATCTCAGTTCCATGTGACTACATGAGAGTCTCAGGATTCATTTTAAAAGCAGCATGAGTTTCAGTCTATGTAGGATGTGGAGAAAAGTTATTTCTCTTTTAAAAAGGAACCCCTATATTCTGTGATTTTTAAGATAATTATAATTATTTAAGATAATTATTACTAAGGAAAACTCATTATGTTTTAACTTTTAATTAAGGTTTTATTAAATTTTTGTTTAAAAATGCATTTAAACTAAGTATCTATTCAAGTATCAGCTATTATATTTTTGACATGAACATATGTTTTTGCTGTTGAAATTGTTAACAAGGTCTATCAAAAGGAAAAAGTTTGTGTATGTTGTTGCAAATCATTGCCACAGGAAGTCATTGAGGCAAACACTACAGTTACCTTCTAGAGAGTAGTGGATAACTAATAGCATTGCTAAGAATCCATGCCTATGCAAGCTAAGATGATAATAAGGTAATCAGATTTCATGCTTGAGGGTGTTAGCTAATCGCCTGCAGAGGTTTGGCACTGCACAATTGGCTGAGTGCATCTTGTTTATTTTTATGCTTGCTCTGAGACATCAGTTATTCACTGACACTGTCAACCGCTTACTGGACAACATGAACTAAATGGTTTGTTCCAGCATGATGAACTCTATGCCCTGTAATAAATGTTATCATAAATATAGCAAGCCATCCAGTTTAAGACATCAATAAAATGTACATTGTAGTATAATAACTGGTGAGCGGGCATGTATACTGCTGCCCTCTACTGACTCACAGTGATAGGCAAGTGAAGCGATAGTCCTAAATTTTGTGTTTCTGACTCAACAGAATAAAATCAAAAGATGTTACCTTCGCCGCTGGTGCTACCTTTATGCTACTGAATGGGACTCTCTATGTTTTTGTATATATCAAGAGAAGAACTGGAAAAGCTTTTCATTTCCCCTGAAGAAAAGGTAAAGAAATGCCCACATATACACAGTATCAGCAAGCAGAAACTTGTCTAGTTTGCTGAGCAGAAGCAGCCCGCTTCAGCTGTAACAGCCTACCTGTCACCAGCTGCTGCATGCACAATGGCTTATTTAACAACACAACACAAAACAGCTGCTCTTGACTGCTCTTCTGCCGCAGGTGCCATTTCTGATTGAAATTACTGGAAACTGAAAGTCCCTGTGGCCAGGTTCGTTCTTTTGAAAATTCTACAGTGACCCAACCCCAGCAGAGCAGAGCCATTCATGCCTTCCCGTGAGACTGAGTGGTAGGCTCAGTGCACCTAAATAGCCATACACATCTGCAAAGTGCTTTAACTCTTGCATACTTGGCCAACAATTAAAAAAAACAAAAAAAAAACCAAAAACCACACAAACAACCCACAAACGAACAAAAAACCCCAAGAAATTAATAAAAAGCAACAGGAAAATGTACAATCCTACACAAGACTTTCCTGGGGATATGAGCTCCATCACAGAGATAGTAGTAACAGCTGATCCACTTCTCATTTTCAGCTGATTTCAGCTAAGCATGGTGTTGAAAACCCAAGAGGACATGTGTCAACAGTGATAGCCATGAGTACCCATACAAAATTCTCACTGTAACAGAATATAGTATCAGTGTTTTGTCACGCATTTGTTGCAACTGTCAATGCTTTTGCACTTCTGAGTGCAGTTAAATTTATTAGTCATCTGTTAAGGCCCTGAATTCCCACAGCTTGGATTAACCAAGAAGCCTCAGCCACGCTACTCTTCTGTAACCTACCTTTACTTTTTCCCCAGTTTCAGTTGCATCCTACCCCATTTAAAAGATGGTGCCCTCAGCAGTGAATTTGTAGCTTTTAATTTATTCCCTTTGTGGTCTGTTAGAATCAAGTGAAATATGATTAATGATTTTTTTATAAAACTAGTCATTATATATGGTCTCCTAATTTCAATTATTGCCAACCCATTCTTTAGACAATGAAATCTGCACCATAGCAGCCATCTTGATTTTTTCCTTAAAATGCTAAAAAGCCTCAGAACCCCATGTCTTTCACCTTAAAATAGTCACTTTTTCAGTCACAGCCTGGAAGGATAATGATGGAGTGAGGAGACAGAATTCACAAGATAAGGAGGCAGACCAATCAAGCTGGAATACTGGAGTTTGCATACTTTATCCCTCATACACTTCACAGAAACTTATCTGGATTTGGATCCAAATTCTCCAGCTCAATCTCTTTTTTCTCCTCCTCGGCTTGAAAAACCTCTTTTTAACTTTAAAAAAATTCTGCTGTGATAACAATGCTCCATCTAGTGGAAATAAAACTGTTCAAACTACTATAAGACTGTAGTATAAACTGGGAAAATTAATTTCTCCGTGCTTAAGTAATTTTTCCAGTGATAAGAAAGAAGTGCTAGTATGACTATTATAGTCTTATGCCAATTTAAGAACACAAACTACTGTCATTTTAAAATATAATAGTGAACACAAAAAGCAAAACATTTTGGGATCTGACGAGATTATGAATCTATCACTGATTTGTTTATGATGACTCCCTGATACAGATATAGTAAAAATATCTTAAAAAAAAAATTCATTGACTTTTAAAGAGTAAATAGAGAAGATCTGTCAGATCATGCTGTCTAAAACTAACATATTGTAACATATTGCAGGTCAGTAAATTTCACCTTCTCTCAGTAACTTGTTTCATTAAAACATTTTCAGTTTTGTGGTAGTGCCTGAAGACTTCAGCAGGGGATTGACATCTTGTTCTTTATGTTGGGAAAAAACTTGAACTAATCTTTCCTTCAGAAGTTCATAATGTGGTGGGTTTTTTTCCTCATCACACAGTGCATTCACAACTCAAACAGCAAGGAAGATATTTTTAATTCCAGAGAGAATTTCATATGAAGAGGTGTATGGAACAGCCACAAGCCTTTAGGAGCCTCTGAGGGTGAAGTGTGAGACAAGTTAGTGAAGAATCATTCATTTTAATATGCATGGGAAAAAGTCTACAGTACATAGTGGCCCCGTACCGGTGAGAAATTGCACATACTCTAATTCATCATCAGGCTTACAGATTTTTTGATAAATTAAAAAGAACAACCACCAAAAAAAAAATCACCTTTCTCACTACATTGCTACAATGCCTTGGAATTATAATGCTCCAAGTAGCCAATACAGGGAACATGCTGAATAGATTACACAGCTGTATACCTTGCAGAAAGATTTTTAGTTATTGAGAAGGATAAGACATTGAAAGTCAGTGAGAATTTGTGGTGCTTTCCTCCTCTGAAAAATCCCTTTTCTCTTCATGTTCCTAAAATCAAACCAAAACAGAAGCTAAGCTAAGCATCTGTAGATCATTATATGTATGTATGCATGTACACATACATCAACACACTCGGTAGTGCAAATCCTGGACAGACTGGTGTCTGGGGCTTGTTCTCATGCAGTGATTTGTTTCCAAACAATGCTTACACAACCAATAAATTACATGACTTCAAGAGTGCGACACAGAAACAGAAGTCTTCTGGGATGTTCAAAACTTATCCAGAATAACATGTTTTTTTTAAAATTCATTCAGGATCAGTTTTCTCTTCTTTCCCCTTCATGCTCTAGTGTCCATCCTCCCTCCGCTCCAATATTCTCTTCTTCAAGTCTTTAAGTTATCATGTGTTTGAGTGGAGGTAATATTTCTTGAAAATATACATGGCAAGTGTTTTCAAGGCAGCAATGTCATTCTTATTAATGGTAATTTTAGTCTAGGTTCAGATTGCATCTATCTGCTTCCATCAAGGTAACTGTCTTCTGTGTCAGTCATTTAACTTAACTTGAAGATGACACAAGCCTACTATGGGACTACATAGAAGATTTTATTTGCATGCAGAAATATGCAGGGAAAATTACCATGAAGAAAGGTAGTATATGAATTTAAAGAGCACAGTTGAGCTCTCTGAAATGACCCCATTGAGAGACAGCACTGCTGTTACACAGCATGTCAATTACGTGGTTAACATGTTTGCTCTAATGCCCCTAATGTGGGTTTCTACTTGTTCCAAAGAGTAATCTTTGTAAAAGATCTATCCAGTGTCAAGACAAAGATACACAATTTCTTTATATGAATGTGGTATTATTCCTGTCTACAAAGTAGAGAATAAAGTTCAAGAAAAACAAATTTAATTTGTTGGGATAAATACATTTCAGCAAGATTCAAAAATTAAGGAAAAAATTGCACAAACATTTTTGAGCAATTTGTCATGTTAGAAATGTGGCAAACATAAACTTGTTTATTTCCTTCATAGTTTAATCTAGATTTTCTTCTCTCACAGATTCTGAAGATTTAAAAATCGTATATTTAACCTTCTGGAAAAGATGAACAACATAGATGAAAGCATATGATTTTGCTTTGTCAGAAACTGGGTGTAGATAAATAATGAAATACCTGCCTATTTTCTCAGAGCTACTGATTTCCTCTATACTGACCACTCCATATAATGAAACATTTTTATCACCTTTATCTTCTCAGAAAACCTCTTTTTTTGCACTGAGAAGAAAGGCAGCTGAATTACATAGATTATTTGACAAAGTCATATTTCCTAGATTAAAAACATTGGTGTAAGATTTGCAATTTAATCCATTCTCTCAGTAAGTGAAAGGTAATTCCTAAGCTAATTCCTTAGTATCCTTCAGTATCTACACTGACGCCTGCAAAGCAGGATTTACACAGCCTCTTTATCCAAGATTTTTAAAAAACTTGAGGCACCTTTTTTTTTTTTCTTTTAATATTAGTTATTAGTTATTTTGGGGGTTTTAGTTGACCTTTTTTATTTATGATATCATGTTTTATTTATGATGCAGGCCAGGATGCCAGTGGCCTTCTTGGCCACCTGGGCAAACTGCTGGCTCATATTCATCTGGCTGTCGACAAACACTCCTAGTTCCTTTTCTGCCAGGCAGTTTTCCAGACACTTGTCCTGAAGCCTGTAGTCTGTCATGGTGGTGTTGTGGTTCATTGATCCAGCCTGTCCAGATCCCTTTGACAGTGTCAACGGCTTTACTAATGTTTAGGTAAACAACATCCAAAGTCTTTCCCTCATCCACTAAGCGAGTCACCTTGTCAGAGAATGAGATCAAGCTAGTCAAGCAGGACCTTCCTTTCGTAAACCCATGTTGACTGGGCCTGATCACCTGGTCATCCTGTGTGTGCCATGTGATGGTCCTCAAGATGAGCTGCTCCATAACCTTCCCTGGCACCAAGGTCAAGCAGACAAGCCTGTAGTTCCCCAGACCCTCCTTCTGGCCCTTCTTGTAGATGGGCATCCCATTTGCTCATTTCCAGTCAGCTGGGACCTCCTCTGGTTAGCCAGGACTGCTGATAAATTCTGGCAAGTGGCTTGGTGAGCCCTTCCACCAGCTCCCTCAGTACCCTTGGGTGGATCCAATCTGCTCCCATAGACTTGTCATTGTCTAAGCAATGTAGCAGGTATCTAACTTTTTCCTCTTGGACTGTGTGTGCTTCATTCTGCTCCCCATCCCTGTCTACCATCACAGGGGACTGGGTACCTGGAAAACAACTGGCTTTGCTGTTAAAAACTGAGACAAAGGAGTTATTAAGTACCTCATCCTTTTCCTCATCCTTAGTCACTATGTTTCCCCCTGCATACAGTAAAGGATGCCCTCCTATTGTTCTTAATGTATTTATGGAAACCTTTTTTATTGTCTTTTTTGGCAGTGGCCAGATTAAGTTCTAGGTTGGCTTTGGCCCTTCTAATTTTCTTTCTGCAAAAACTCACTACATCCTTTTATTCTTCCTGAGTATCCTACCCCTTCTTCCGGAGCTTGTAAACTCTCCTTTTCTTCCTGAATTCCAGCCAAAGGTCTCTGTTCAGCCAGACTGATCTTCTCCAGCAGCTTGTCATCCAGCACATGGGACAGCTGGCTCCTACACCTTTAGGTGTAGGATTTTCTTCTTGAAGAATGCCCAGCCTTCTTGGACTCCTTTGCCCTTCAGGGCTGACTCCCAAGTGACTGTCTGTCAGGGTCCTAAAGAGGCTAGAGTCATACCTCCAAGAGTCCAAAGTAGCAGTTCTGCTGACCTCCCTTCTAACTTCTCTGAGAATCAAAAACTCTACCATTTCATGATCACTGTGCCCAAGACAGCCCGCAAACATCACGTCAGACCTTCTCTGTTACCAAACAACAGGTCCAGAGGGGCTCCCTCCTTAGTTAGTTTGCTCACCAGCTCTGTCAGGAAATTATCTGTCACACACTTCATGAATCTCCTATACTGTTTACTCTCTGCTGTGTTGTATTTCCTGCAGACCTGTGGTAGGTTGAAGTCCCCTGCGAGAACAAGGGTTAACAACTGTGAGGCTTCTCCCAGCTGCTTGTAGAATATTTCATCTGCCTCCTTGTCCTGGTTGCATAGTCTGTAACATACTTCCACCATGATGTCTGCCTTGTTCCCCCTGACTTTTACCCACAAACAATCAACCCTGTCATTATGGTCATTAACCTCTAGACAACCAAAACACCCCTGATATACAGGACTATCCCACTGCCTATCCTTCCTCACCTTTCCCTTCTGAAGAGCTTATACGTGTCCATTGTGGTAAAGGTTGTGTGAGTCATCCCATCATGTTTACAGGACCCCAACTGTATCAGAGTGTTCCTGCTGCACAATGGCTTCCAGCTCCTCCTGCTTGTTGCCTATGTTGCGTGAATTGCTGCAGATGCAATTCAGTTGGGCTACTGATCCTGCCA
>NW_010241607.1:88351-88669 GCF_000690775.1 Eurypyga helias
GACTATTCTTCTTCCCTGGTTCCTGGTATATCAATAACACCTGTGTCTTTGCTGCTGGATTGTCTCCATCTCCTATCCCCACTGAGACAGCAGAGCAAAGGTCTTCGCCAGCACTCTGTCCCTCAAACACTGGCATGCCACCGCCAGGCTTATCTCTAGAGCCTAGTTTTAACCCCTTCCCCTTTCAAAACTAGTTTAAAGCTCTCAGTGAGTCCTGCTAACTCTTGACCAGAACCCCTCTTCCCCTTGGAGAGAAGTGTTCCCTTGTTGTCAGCAGGCCTCATGCCGAATAAACAGACCTGTGATCAAAACCCCCCA
>NW_010241607.1:88692-100629 GCF_000690775.1 Eurypyga helias
CAGTCTCGAAGTCAGCTATTCATCTATTGACTTATCCTGTTTCTTCCCTCTTCTTTATCTGTCAATGGAAAGATAGAGAACTTGTGCTCCTGATCCTTTGACCAGTTGTCCCAAGGCCCTGAAGTCTCTTTTGATTGCCTCAGAAAAGGCAGAACCAAAGAGACCAGGTGTCCCTTACTCCTCTAGAGTTTTCTTGGCACCAGATATTCCTGGTACATGTGAAAATACTTTTTCCTACAGCTCAGACAGATATAAAACCTCCATTTTTCTTGTATTGACTAGAAATGTGTATCTAGAAACCTGAAAATTAAAAAACTCTTTCTTTCAGAATTTCTTGAAATCTAGTGTGACAGGCATTCCTATAACTTGTTTAAAGCTAGAAAAGACAATAGAAAAAAATGGACACTGGTGGACTCAATTCACAGATAGTGCCACAGATGAAGAAACCTGAAGGATAAAGACATGCCAAGTAATTTTACCTCCATGTTACACATGACAGTCTTGAAGATTAATTACTTGGACACTCTGGCTATTTCAAAATTACTTGCTCTGAACATTCACTGCATCTCTTGGGTGAAATAAGTGCCATTTAGTCCCTGATTAATTTTATGGATTGAGGGGAACTAACTGATTATATGGGTACCATATTGATTTGTCTGCTAACACGGGTAATGATTTTAATTGTGCCTCTTTATGCTAACTACTTTTGACTAATTTGTTATCAGTTCGGTAGGATCTGTGAAGTGCCTCATTTACTATTGTATTTCAACCAAATATTTTAGCTTCCTCTTTCTTTAAACTTGAGTGGATAAAAGTAAGACCATTAGCAAACAGGAAGGTACAATAAACTGAGGAAAATGGAAGTAATTTAAGAACAACTATCTGAAATGGACATGTAGACATCACCAGTGATTTGCAAAACAAAGTAAAGATAGAACCATAGTTCTAATTAAAACAAGAAAAAATGTGAAATGAAATAACTAAAAGCAAGATTTTGTGAAAAAATCAAAATGTCATGAAGAGATTGCAGGTACCAGCAATGATGATCAGTTTTGCTCCCTGCACTTCCATCTTCCCACATTTTGCTCTTCAACCCCTTCTTCCCTCTGTGATATAAGAATGGAGAGATAGAAAAGGAATTGGTTATTGTAGCGAAGCAGTATGTCCTATCATTCCTAAAAGGTTTACTAAGGGTTACAAGATTGTTATTTGATCTGCACAGAGCCATGAGTCTGCTCTAAAAATAAGGCCCAAATCTATGTGTTCTTGCTTCCTGTCAGCCACAAACTGGAGGATTGCTATATAGTTTAATCTTTTTTCCCAATGTGCAATGCCTTTCTCACAGTTCTTCCTGTTCTTTGCCAATGTCTCTCCCCAGCTATTCTGACAACTCATACAATTCAGTAGTTTTTTCTGTAGGTCTACCTAGATGCTGTCCAAAGGAAATTCAACCCTCAACCACTAAGGCACAATTGCCATCTTCACACCTGCTTTTTTTTTCAGCTGTGTGTATTTTTTTTTTTTTATTTATCAAGCTGCATGTAAGATGAAATCACTGTTGTCTTTAATCTGCCTAAACAGTGTTAGTTCACATTCTTTACAATTCACTCATATTTCAAGTAGAAAACTCCTCAAACCTCAGACTTTATTAATCATAAAACAAGATAAAGGGATTCACACAAAACTCACTAGGCAGGTTATGTGGTTAGATTTCCTGTTGATGTACCTGTGAAAGTTGAGACATATTTAATAATCTTGTAGTTTCTATTGTACAGTTTATCTTCTTTCTATAAATACAGTGTAGATATGGGGTTTTTTAATATTTAATACATGTGCTATGCATGCATTTAGACTGCTAAGAAGAATTTATGGTAAAACTGTTTACCAAATACTGTAACATGTTAAGAGTTTTTACTCTAACAAAAAAACATCTTTACAACTATAGACATGTCTATTGTTAGTAAATTTGTCTAGATGCCCTGAGAGTGTAATATCATACATTATTTATTTTTTGCTACTGTTATTAACTTTGAAGAGGTAACTTTACCACTATTTACTTCATTTTATTAGGGCATTATATTTTTATTATTTTACTAGTCTTTATTGTTATTGCCATCATGCAAATGGCTTGCATCGCAAATGTCTTCATTATCAGTGAAAATTACAATTAAACAGAGATCTCTTCAGTCACCATTTCTAAAAAAATCATAAACTGATAAACTGCCCTTGCTAACTCAGAAGAGTCTATATAGGCTGAACCAAAAAATAACCAAAGCAAATACCAAACTTTAACCAGCCTTGCAAGAATAATCCAGCAACCTGTGGATACTCTCCCTGAAGTGTGAATGAGAAAATGAATGGTAATCTGATTACATCCCTTGAGACCAAGGTCTAATAAGGGTTAGTGATTACCCATTAAACTGTTACACATTACATACCTTTATTATATCCCATTCTGCTCTTTGTATCATAACACCTGTGTCACCTGAGAAAAAAAACTGAGCACTACATAAAAACTTCTATTTTTATTAATTATATCTCAAGACTGATTATTTTTTTATTCTGTCAAGCATGTGTGCAATCATTTTTTTCTTTTTTTTATTTTCAAAACCTAAAATTAATGTTGGACTGAGATTCTACCAGGTTGTAAATACACAGAAACTTTTGAGTGGCCATAGCTTAACAGCCATAGTTTCATGAAAGGGCTTAATATCCATGTTATATAGATGAGGCTATCTATCACTATCTATCACTTGCTTTTTAATTTATTCTGGTGGTTAGAAATCCTCCTGATTGCTACTTATTTTAATATCTCAGTGAAGTATTCAAGTTTGTCTCCTGCTACTAGTCCTTCTCACATTTTCTTTTGCAAGCTTATGATAGAATTTCATGAACAAAACCACACATGACAAAAGAAGAAAATAAATATAATCCTATATAATTGATTGTTACACACAAGCACTTAAGCATACACTCAATTAAGACATAAATTTGTCTAACTTAGACTTACACTTAGATTTTAGTATTTTAAGTCCCTAGCAGACTTTTTTGGCTTTTATTCAATCCTTAAATCTTAGGTTGTTTGGTATCTACAAGTTATCAGGGATTTAGAACCAACATACACATCTTCTTAACTGCAATGCACAACATCTACATTTCAAACCAACTTTAAAATATTTTTTGTCATTCATTTCTACTTACGCAACTCAAAAAACAGCTGGGAAAACTATCTTCATATCTTCTGTATTATTGCTTCCCTGAAACAGTGCAAGTAATTAATATATTTGAATTTTTTGAATAGCAAAAGGAAAAAAACCAGACTTCATAGTACATAAAGCAACTTCAAGAAAAGTAAGTGTTCCTTATATATCTTGTCTAGGTAAGAGCTCATGGGAACACATTCATGAAGCATATTCATATCTTCTATTTGATCATCTTTTTTACATTCCACTAACTGAAGGTCTTCCTTCTCATGTTACTTCAAACACTATTTCCAGTGTGAAAATTTCAGTGATGTTCCTTATTTTTAAAGACAGCAGCCACAGAAGTATTCTCTGCTTTTTTTAAAGCCAAACCATTTTTCAGTGCAGAACAGTCGGTGTTGAATAGTGGAACAACAGAAAGAAAGCATTTTGCATAACCTCTGGTGTCTCGAAACTGATAAAGACAGTCACACTGGTAAATGGAGTGTGGGGGAAGGGGTGGGTGGAGAGAACTTTCTGGTATGCATATATTGCTGTCACCAGAGGTTCTTTTTGTTCTTTCTGTGATTCTAATATTTAGTTATTTACTCTGTCTCCAAGGCCAGTCAAGGTGGACTCATAATAGTGAAGCTATGAAATTGAAAGGATATGTGTATAAGAGTCCAAATAAAAATGTTTGGAAGAATTTAAAAGAATTCTAGAAATATTTTATGATTAAAAAAAAAAAATCCTAAGACAATACATAGATTTTTTTTTGTGTTGTAGAGTGTTTAGTTCACCCACTTTGAAAATGCTGGAACTCACTTGTGGCTTTTCAATTTAAAAGGAATATAATTATCTCAAAATTAATCTTAATGTAAACATTATACTCTACTACCACTTTTGCATCCATCTATCCTGAATATGTATTATTCACTTATAATTAATCTTTTCCAAATATGTCTCACTAAATTAATAGCCTAGTATATCATATGTAGAACGCAATATTCAGTATTGCAAGGCCATCACTCATAGAAATAAAACATACAAGGGTATCCTGGGTTATTTTCAGACAGGTTATTATATTTTGAATAGTTTCAAATATAATTGTTCAGTAAAGATTCTTATTTTAGGTTTTAACTGGGATTCCCTCATATAATGTTTTAAAGTATCAAAACTTATTGTTTATCTCATTAATGTTACATTTTTTTTTAAAGGGCATAAAATTTTTTTCTCAGAATTTATAAATAAAATTTAACTTCACTTTTTCCATAGGCTTTATCAAGACACATGATTCCCCTGTGACACTCATGAAGGCACTTAATGCTTCTGTATAAAATATAGATAATATATGTATGTACATATATAGATAAAGTGTGGGATTTTAAAGATTTAATGAATAAACCTTTATAACATCACTGTAAGGCAGCAACTGGAATGACTCATTATGTATATTAGAATATAAAAAATTCAAAGAGCTCAAAGGAATTTTTGAAGTTTAAGAAATTATACTTTGAAAGACACAGACTTTAGACTCCCCTCCCCTTACTCCCATATTTAGACACTCATCTTACAACAAGCACTATTAAATAGTTTTCACAACTCTATCGGTATTTCAAGAGCTTCACGCACAAAAAAGCATGGATTTTTTTTTCTTTGTCCTATACTATATCTACTATTTCCAAAATTTTAGTACCATGTACAGAAATAAATAAAAAAAATCCCTGCAACATTTCTAAACACGTGACTAGGACAAATATATACACAAATAGTCAGAAATTGTTCAGAAAGTTCTATAAATTGTCTGCATAGTGAAAAATTTGTTCAGATTATTTCATTTAACAAGTATATGGTTTTAATTTACATATTATGTTATGCAAAGACTCATGCAGCTCTAGTAAATAATAATACAACTTTATTTACATTTGTTCAGTGCACTCAGGGCTTGATGCAAAACCTGCTGAGGACAATTGAAAAGACTCCAATTGCCATCAGTCGGCTTTGGAATTACTCTCTTAAGTATGTGCCTGCTATTTTCTGGTGTTTGTGGGTAGGGTAAACGATGTAACATGTTGGTCACTGAGTGTTCAAGCTAGAATGGATTTGTCTTGCTTTCAGAATTCATCCCATAGTGAGTGTCAGAACGAACCGTTATACTTCTGTTCAAACTGCACTCAGTATTAGTTACACTAACCTGAAGTTTCAGACAGGAAATGTTGTAACTGGAAGGCTCAAAAGTAATTTTCTATCTCATGCTCCATCACAGCCTTTTGTTTTTGCTGGCCATGAGCTCATTAAGTACTGAATTACCAGAGTGGGAAAACAATCCTGATTGACTTTAATCGTGATGATACAGCAGCAGTCACCTGTAAAATACTGGCACCTGCACACAGTATTAAAATTTTAACCACTGGAGAGTGTGTTTACCAAAGAGAAGCACATTAACATAACATTTGACATTCATGCCAGGATGATGATAGTCAAAGAAGACAGAAAGACTAACAGATTGTATTTGATATCTTTCTCCAAATGTAGTCAAATATAAAAACATTAGCTATCTATTTCATCTTCTGATTATGCACAGAGGTAAGCAATACCGTAATCATTCCAGCTTTAATTACTAATCTATTTTCTACATCGCTAGGCAAAGAAAGATCAGAGAATAACTAGAGTCAGCTCTGTTCTCAATAGATGCTCAGGTTTATAAAATAACATCTTTGAGATTTGTCCTTAGGTGTGCACTTCCCTGAGAGAAAAGGAGAAAACCCAAGAGGCATTCTCAATACTCCCCCTGACTGTTACAGATCAGCTTCAACAATGACACATAAGAGTAAGCAACTTTCCATTCAAGGATCCTGTGTTATACAAATTGCTGAACACTTTAGTTCCAAATTAGAGACAGTGCAATCTACAGTGAAATATGTAGTAAAATTTCTTTTGGAAATATATAATATGGTAAGGGTACCCTGTTTAATTTCAGTTTACACTTCTTTTCTTTATATGAATCCATAACGATAGGGAATCATATAGTTGAAAAGTATCTTCTTCTTTTTCTCTAACATTAGTAAATACAATGAAATGTTACCTTTAGTGCTATGGGTTTTTTGAAAGCAGCTAAGGTCCTGGCTGTCAAATTAGGTCTTTGACATTTAAATAAAAAAGACTAGCCCCTGGAATAATTTTTTAAGTTGGTTAGAAAACAGCAAGACTGAAAGTGCCTTTAAAGCCTGTCAAGGCTAAAAGTTAAGGAAAAGTCATGTTTTTAAAGTACAATAGGTTCAACAGATTTTTTTCATTTAAAAGCTTTTATTTGTATCTATTATTTATGACCATTAAATTACTTTAATATTGAACACTAATGCAAACCACAGCATATGGTTCACTTTTTCTTCTAATTGAAGATTTAATTTTTTGAAAGGAAGAAAGCAACACTAATGCCAATTATTACAGTGCAAAGTGCTTTGAGATGGAGATAGAATCAATGAGTTGGGAATGCTTTGCTCCTGCAAAGAGAGTTAACAACAAATTGTTCGATTAATTGGCCACATAACTTCCCATCAAATGGCTTCGATATTTACTGGCTACAGCTAGAGAAAACTTCATCACTGAGTATGTTTATACTTTCACCCTGAGAACAATCTCAAGGTTATATTTGTTATTATCCAGACATCAAACCTAGAAGTATAGGCACATGAAGCACATAGTTTCCTCATGCCCCAAAATACATCTTAGGATATGATTATTAATGTATTAAATGTCTTACAATGTTTCCAGTCATGCTTGACACATTATTCTCTGGTATACTTGCAGAAACTGTCACAATGAACTCAGTGGGATGTAAAGCATGTAAATGTGGGAAGACCTCAAATTCCTAGTGTACAGGTTTTGGCTGGGAGAGAGTTAATTTTCTTCATGGTAGCTGGTATGATGCTGTTATACATATGTGACCAAAACAGTAAGACACCCACATTTGTCGTGGTTTAGCCCTGTCGGGCAATTAAGCAAAACCAGTCACTCTACCACTCCACCCCTCCCCTATTTTTCTTTAAAAAAACTGATTAATTACACATGTGCTTTGTTTAAGAAACAACCTAAATGTTGGATTTAAAATGATTTCCATTTTCCAAACAACCATACTGTAATAAATATTCAAAAATACTTTTAAACTACTTTCAGTAGAATAACAATTTAGACAGTCTTTTTTCTTTTAATTATGCACAGTGAATTTCAAGTTCTATAAGTAGGTTTTTCACACAATGTTTGCACTCAGTGTCCTTTCACCATTAATCCATCTCTAACTTAGGTCCCATTAATACCTTCAATGACATTTCTTAGAATACCATTACAACTAGAATTAGAATTAAAATTAATCATAAAGAAGTCCTGTGTCTTTTTTTTTTTTTTTTTCATGAAACTATCCCACTATGCTGTCAATCCTTCTAGAAACAGCCGAAAGGAAGCTCATTAAAAGCAAAATTCTTTTTCAGGAGGACTTTAATGTTTTGTGGTTTATGACTTTCTGGGGTTAAAATTTATCAATCTATGGGTTTTCATATGGAAGAAATACTTATTTCCCAGAGAGCAACACTGCAGTTCTCAGAAGACAGATTAAATATTCATAATATCTTCCTCTATTAAAAAAATAGAACCCACTTCAGACTATTTAAATATGTTCATAACATCTTTCAAGCCACATACAACAGTAAAGTGTGAATTTCTAAACCCCATGAGTTACAAGTTCATTGTTTTCACCTGAATATCTTTCTGAGACAGTGTTAACTGCTTTCAAGTGTCAAACTTAAATACTACTATGTTCTGAGGATGTTCCAGTGTGGGTTTGTGCTGGCTTAGGAATTTCTTCATAGAATCATAGAATGGTTTAGGTTGGAAGGGACCATAAAGATTATCTGGTTCCAAATCCTCTTCACTGTGGGCCTCTACATGGTGCCGTATCACCCAGAGTAATGACAGCATTTGGCTCTGCTAGGTGTAGGACAGGAAGACTAGTAAAAGTCTAATATCTTACACACTCCTCTAAGCGATTTAAGAAATACTTTTAAACCTATGATACATACAGCATACTTAGTGTGATAGAAAGATCCTTTTCACAAAAAAAAAGAAAATATTTGAAAATTATGTGCAAACCAGAGTGTGGTAGAAGTTTCTTATTCAAAAGCTCTTTAGACAAAGGTAATCAGTACGAGGAAAATAACTACTTAACCCTCCCAGTTCAGTGTACATAATTTTGGAGGCTCACCCCTGGCTCCTCAGACAATCTGCAATTTAAATGCCCACACTGCATTGGAGACCTCATTCCAGGGTTTTGGTAGCCATTTATCATTTATTGGCTGATAACAGTGTCTTTATGGACTAGGTCATTGGACAATTCATAAAAGCTGTTGTTTTATTATTTTGAACACTGCTGAAATATGTGAATTTTGAAAAAAGAGAAATAAGGAATAAGCACAGGCTGTGAACTGATGACATAGCTGCTTTCACAAAGTAATAAAACATTATGTTTCTTTGTTTTCATTCTCTGCTTCTCTATTCTAACTTTCCACATAAGTACTTCTGAAATCTCTTTAATTAAGTTTTAAGCTACTACACACCATCCCTTTTTATCATAGAACTCTTCTCTTTTTAGCAGGTTCTAAGATTCTTTTGCTCCTTTTTTTTCTTTTATACTTTTTAATCTGTGAGCCTTTACGTAAGTTTCATTACTTTATGGGTTTACATGTCAAGTTGCTGGCAGTGGTAGCAGAGGGGGCTGCAGAGGTGGCCCCTGTGTGGATTGGCTGGGGCTGTCCAGATGGTTCCAGCTGGCTCCAGCCCATGGCCCGACCGCTGGGCACAGCTGAGCCCCTCAGCCAAGGGCGGGCACCTCCGGGAAAGTCTACGCCAGAAAGGGCAAGAAGTTGCCTGGCAGACAGGACTGAGGGGAACGGTGTGAGAAACAGCCGTGCCAGCCCCGAGGGGAGAGCGGGAAAACTGTGAGTAGGAAGGAATGGCAGAGAGCAGCTGTTATGGAGTGAGCACAACCCTCCATTCCCCATCCTCACCTCTCCTAAGATGAAAGGCTGAGAGAGTTGGGCTTGTTCAGCCTGGAGAAGAGAAGGCTCCGGGGAGACCTTATTGCAGCCTTCCAGTACCTGAAGGGGCTACAAGGAAGCTGTGGGGGACTTTTTACAAGGGTCTGTAGTGACAGGACAAGGCATAAATGGGTTTAAATTGAAACTGGGGGGGGTTAGATTGGATATCAGGAAGAAATTCTTCACAGAGAGGGTGGTGAGGCACTGGAACAAGTTGCCCAGAGAAACTGTGGATGCCCCATCCCTGGAAGTGTTCAAGGCCAGGCTGGATGAGGCTTTGAGCAACCTGGTCTAGTGGAAGGTGTCCCTGCCCATGGCAGGAGGGTTGGAACTAGATGATCTTTAAGGTCCTTTCCCACCTAAACCATTCTGTGATTCTACGATTCTATGATTCGATGATCCTCCTGTGCCACTTGGAGGGAGGAGTCGAAGGTGAATGGCTGAAGGAGGGAGGAACGTGTTTTAAGTTTTTGCCTTTTTTTTTCTCATCATCCTACTCTATTTTTAGTTGGCAACAGATTAGAAATGGGATGAAGTCTGGTAAAAACATACTGTTTATCTCTGTTATCAGATACACAATGTCGTAAGAAGGGGTATGAGGCAGTACATATATAGTTGTAGGTTTCAGCATTTTTCCTTTTCTGTTTATAGCCTTCCTCTCCTGTACCATCTTCCTTCTCCTAAGAACAATAACTGAGCCTTTTCCAGACTCCTTCCTTTCTCTACAACACAGTACCCATATCAGGCATCTTCTAGGCAAACATCTCACTTCCCACATTCCTCAGTCCAGACTTGTCAGGCTTAGGTGAGTCAGTACTTTTACTTTTTCAGCAGCTAGGCAGGTTTGCGATGAGAGAAGAGGTAGAGAAGTGCTCTTAGATAGACATTTCTGAGTTTATAGTGAAAATGCTTTTGTTTTCACCACTGAAGAGATTTTTTTAATCTTCAGGAAAGTTGTTCACTTTCTAGGAGTTTCTTTTGAACTGCAGATATTTTTAGTCTCTTTCATGGCATCAGTTATCTTATGGCTTTACATCTTCCTGCACTTATTTTCTTTTAATTTTCTTCCCTTGTAAGACTGCTTTGTAAATATTTCAAAACTCTACAGAAAACGTTGCAACTGTTTTGCAAATTATGTATTGCTCTACTCTTTCAAGAAGCACATAGTGCTTTGCTCACCTTGAGGTAGTATCTTAAAACACTCGATTGCTGAACTTATTATTAGTTACTGAAGTGAGCTGAGGGACTCAAGACTCTTTAAAATTAGAATCTAAAAAATCTAAAATTAAACTTAAAGAAATTTTTATTTTTAAAACTTTAATCTAAAATAAAAATTATAGATTTAGCATTTTTATTTTAATAATTTCTCCTGATAGTCTAACAGAGGCTCAGGTGTATTATGCTTCATGGTGTGATTTTTTTAATGCATCCCTTTTCTTTGTCTTTTTGCCCAGACATGTGTCAAGAGCAATCAGAGAATGTAAAATAATACTTTAATTTTATGGGTCAGGTTGTATCTCTGTCCTGAACATTTTAAAAAGTGTATTTTTTGCAGCCAAAGCAGCTTCCTCTTATGGTCTACTTTAATACTTCCCAATGGTGTAAATGTTTATTCAGATTTTACAATTGGAAACATAGCAAACTACAAAGTGATATATAGGCATTCATAAGAGAAAAAGCATATTTATTCTCTTGAACATGTAATTTATACAGGTCCTGTATGCAGACATCTGTTTTGAACTAGACTTTAAAACAATACTCTAAATAAGCTCTCAGCAAACAGTTAATATTTTTCTTGGATCTTTTCACACAAAGGTAACATATGACAGTGGAAAAGGAAGATTTTCAGGTTATATAAAAAAATATATCAATCTACACCCAACACAAACGTAGTTTCAGTAAAATTTCATACCCAGAGCTAAATCTAACATTCAACTTTTAATTTTTTTGCTGGCTTCATTATTGATTCCTGATTTTGTATGTGTATGTGCAGACAACCATAAATACATTTAAAAAGAGAAATTTGCTATAAGGTAACTTATCCTTACTGTATACAAACATCCATAAGTAGAACTCTCTAAAACATATGAACTGGTTTAAAGCTTGTATCTCACGTCTTTTTTTTTTTTCTATTAAAAACAACCCTGCACAAACCCCAGCTATTTCGAGCTAATTAGATAAAAAATTATATTCTGTTATCTTACTCAAATATACAGTCATAGAAAAATAAGAAAGTAATCTGAAATTATAAAAGAAGGGATGCATGGTTAACTTTGATGTTTTAGGTAATTAGCTAATGATTTTCACCCTTAATTATTGTAAGTTTTCATACTGGTGACACACTAATTAAGATAAAATTATAGAATTTGCTGATAGTGATTGTACTGGTTCCAGTCTACAAGACTGTGTTTCATTCCATTATACATCAAGCTGAGTGGTCACTGTACACCCCATGTACCAGCCGTGCTGGGAGTGGGCAGGGGGGAAGGTTGTAGAGCCTGGACCCGGTAGGGGGGATGTGTGGGGGTCACCCCGGATGTTCCTGCTGGCAGCGAGGGGTTTTTTGTGTGTGATTTTTTTTTTCCTCTCCTGGGGAGCTGTGTTTGACCAGACCTCGTGGCGGGTGATTAGCAGCTCCAGGGCTCAGGGCAGGGGTTTTCTATAAA
>NW_010241608.1:0-3647 GCF_000690775.1 Eurypyga helias
GGACAGTGTCGAAGGCTTTGCAGCAACAAATATAAAAATCAGTTATTGGCATAACAGCCTCCTTTCTTTCCGATCTTAAACTTCATAGGGTTACTGAATATTGTTAAACAGCCGCAGAATGTCATGCCAGAGGCTTTAATTTTAGCAAAGTTGAAATCACATACTAGGAGCCACTTTCAAGGTATAACATTTTTAATGAATCCTATGAACCCTATTAGTGACACTGCATACTCTAAAATGCTACCTGTTGACATAATTTGTCATATTTATACCTATAAAAATGCAGTTCTCCTTTCAGCGTAATCTCCTTACAGAGGATAAGAGATTAGACGTATTGCTTCTACACACAGAATACAGATATGTATAAAAATAATTTGGAAATATGAAGATATTACAGGCCAATAAATGCTAACACATAGGTATTATATGTTTAATTATTCATAATTTAAAATGTTAAATATTTGATCTTTTTAAACAACCATTTAAATGTCCTTATGATGAAGGCATTATTGCACATATCTTCAGATGTGGAAAATTTTACCAAATAATTTCTTCAAGAAGGATTAGAAACAAAATCTGCCTATGTGTTTGAATATAGGCATTTCCACCATTCAGGGTAGAAAATCTGTTTCCTTACAAAATAGTCCCTAGAGTTAAGGTCAGAAAGGTCACCAAGTAATTATTGACCAAGTGGACTCTGCCCTAGAAAAATAATTCAAAATTTATATAAACCTACATTAAGGATATTCCATCTGGAAGACGCTCGTATATATTTCAATAATGGTGAAGTATCATTTTCTTAATGTGTCTTTATCTGTGGCTAACTGCAATAAAATAGTTGCCTGTGACTCACCATGCATCAAATAAAATTCTGCAGTAATATCATAACTGAGAGTTTTCCATTAATTTGTCTTATTCCACTTTTACACTACATTATCATTCCTGTCTATGCTACAGTCAAGTGCTATTACTCAACTCTGACTACAAAGTCTGCATTCTTATGTTTTGCTCAATGAACACTCTAGCTGTGGCTTCCTGTAGGGAGTTCAGCAAAGAAAGTTCAGTCTGTAGAATAAAAATTCAAGGGAACAACTGGAAAATGCTCATGTACTAAAACTCTGTTTCACAGTATTAAGACCTGGCTCGGGAAATATATTGTTCTTGTCCTCAACAGTAACCTGTGGTCTATTCGTGTTCCACTTTTTCTATACATTGTAAATGTCCTTGATGTCAGAAATTAATTAGGTCTACTGTCAAAGCAGACAATCATCTTTAATCACTCATAAAAGACAAATATATCCCCTGCAGCAGTAAAGAGTAAATGAAACAGGGAATTAAAAAAAAAAAAAAACAGAGAGAGAGAGAGAGAGAGACTAACCCTTTATCACAGGAGCCAGAAATCAACACTGATTACGTCAATTATGGTCAAGAAAACGCACAATGCACTTGCATTTTAGAGTCCTGATGTTTCTGATGTCAATGAGATGTAGTCCCTGGAGGGTATTTCTGTAAAAGGACAGGTTAGTAGCATTCAAATGTTTTGCTATATTATGTGTTTTACTTGTATATACATTCGTACTGTATAATTTAATCCATTGGTTTTCTAGTTCCATTTAAATTGCTCAAATTAATATAATTTTTCTCAATCCAGAGCTTTCAGGACTGAACTGTGTAAAATTGTAACATACTGAAAAAATATTAAAATATTATTTACAACAATTTACAATATGGAAAAAGCTGTTGAGAGCCACTTTTCCAGGTATTTGTGGGTTCCCAAGCCTGGTCTTTTCATCCACACAAATAAAACATGACAAATCCAAAAATACGTTCACAAGGTTAATTCTCTGCTACTTAAAAATGAAGGACTGCGGAAATGAGTTGCATTAAAATAAAATTAAAATTGAAGTTTTGTACCATTTCCAGAGCTAAAGTAGAAAGTGGAGATTTACCTACTATTCAAATTAACTTCTGTGTTAAGCTCTCTGATGTGACTCCTGTCTTGCTCCATTTGTACTGATACTCTTTGAGAGGTGGATGTTTATCCACTATTAAAAAGACTGAAAACACCAATTCCAATTCTTCTGGCGGATGAATAAGCATCGGTTCTTCATGTCTGCTTGGCTAGACCCAATTACAGTTCTATTTTTCACACTCTGGATTCTATTTACAACACTGTAATTTAAATAATTCATATCAAAATTGTTTTACTGTCATTATTTAGAACTGACATTACAGCTGCTCTGAGGCTCCCTTTGGGATTAGCGTCTTGCTCTGCTTCATAGCATCAAAGCAGAGATAAAGGCATATCTTCAGATCCAGACTATCTATATTTCATGCATAATAAGTGCACTATAACCCAGAGAAATTAGCCACCAGCATGACAGCCCAGACCACTTTATTTAGGAGTCTAAGGGTATATCTACATCAGCATTTTAATCTGGATTGGGAGTGCGCTTCTGAAGTGAATCTCCTGAACATGCTAATTTAAGGCTCTTCATTTCTCACCCTGGAGCTGTCTCAAAGCTCAAAAATTAAACTCCCTTCAGATGTAACTAAATTAGAATTTGCACTCCAGGACTGACCCAAATATAATCCCTCTTAACTAACACATATACAGGCCATGTGGCCAGACGAGAGATAGTCCCCAGTAAAACATATATAACCTATTTTTCTACAGACTAATCTTTACCCCCTAAGCTCTTACAGGAGAATCAACTTCCCCTTTTCCTGCTTTTTCATCAGGGTTCCAGGACCCTCATTGCTGGTTATATGGCTATTTCAAGGGGCAGAAAGAACTGTTATTTCCTACATCCCACTGAAATACTGTCTGGTTCTTCTTCATCGAGATTATCCGAAACCCTTCCCTTTTCCAAGCAAGCATGCTCGTTGTCTATTAGTATCACCTTCCATTACAGTCTGACAACTTTTCAGTTTTTTATGGGGTTCAAGTAAACTGTAAGATTGTTCTCACAATTTAAGATGAAGGACTCGAGCTTGTCCACAGTAAAAGGTCTGGAAAACAGCAATACAGAAATACAGTGAAGTGTAGCATGTTTTGTAGGCAAGGCTGAGGGGCAATGGTTGGTCCATGCTGTATAAGTACTAGCTGCTGTTTTGAAGAGGTATTTAAGAGGATATATAAGTAAAAACAGAGAGAACAGGTATGTCACTAGGCTGTTATTGTATTCATTATAAAGAGACACCAAATTCCCACACATATTAACAACATATTCAATTACTTATTGTGCTGGCTTTACTTGGGATAGAGTTAATTTTCCCCACAGTAGCTAGTGTGAGGCTGTGTTTTGGATATATTATAGAATATATCAATATTATAGAATCAATAATTATAGAATATTGATAACATAATAATGTTTCTAGTTGTTGCTAAGGGAGGTTTATACCAAGTGAAGGATTTTCCCAGTTTCCGCTACTGCACCTGCATTCCCAGATTTATCTCTACAAGAAGCTGGGAGGACACAGCCCAGACAGCTGACCCAAAGTGACCAAAGGGACATTTCATGCCATCAAATGTCATGCTCGGTATGTAAGTTGGAGTAGTTGGCTGGGAGGGAAATCACTTCTTAGGAACTGGGTGAGCGTTGGTCAACCAGTGGTGAGCAGCTGTATTATTTTGTTTTCCTTCC
>NW_010241609.1:0-1441 GCF_000690775.1 Eurypyga helias
GCTGGCCATGGTCCAGCTGTGCTGAGCTTAGTCCTGGCTGCTGTCCAGCGTTCAGGTGACTGTCGTATCCCTTGGTTCAGCTCAGCTCGGGGTATGGGTCACTTGCCCCCACCGCCATTGCATCACAAACGTTGCCATAGCGGAGTGTTGGTGTCATCCCCATGTCATGCTTGCATCACAAACACGGGCAGAATTTTGATGTGGGTTCTCAGCGAGGCCGGCAGCACTTTGCCTGCGAGCTGCCAGGGGAGGAGATAGCCTCTCGTGCTGGAAAAGAAGAGCAAGTGGACTTGCCAGCTGTGTCCGGATGCTGCTCCTCAAGCTCTCCTTGGCTCTCTGCCATGAAACAGGCATGTCTGCCGTACACCGGACAAAGAGCTTGTTCCCCAGCCCAGAGACTAGCGTTTTCTTCTTTGTTTTCCTGGTGTTGCTGGCGGTTGTCTTCTACCACGCGGTGACCAATGCCAAGGCTCAGGTAGGAGGCAATGCAGGTGCTGAGCTGAGCCCTGGGCAGTGGAGTGGGGGTCAGCAGGGGTCCGGGAGCAGGGGTTTCCTGGCAGAGGAGGCCATTTCCCAGGCAGGCCCTGGCCAGCCTGTGCCAGGAGGCTCAGACCAGGCACAGGTCTGGCCCTGCTCTGGGTTTTTGTTGGTGCTGCTGAGGTGGCAGGAAAAGTTCCACTCTCACCTGCTGCTTTCCTTGCCCGTGTAGGAAGGGAGGCCGAGGAATCACCCACACAGCGGCGACAAGGATAATGCTGGAAGTGAGCAGCCCCTGGACAAGGGCAGGTGCCCTGTAAAAACACCCCCTGACCCCAGGTGCCCATCGCTCCATCTCGGGATGGGTAGTGCTTCACCTGCTCTGTCTCCTCTGCCTGAAGCATTTGTTCCGGAGCCTTTACAGCCCTCGGAGATGCAGTAAGTGGAGCCATTCCCCTTGCAGCGTGGCAGCCCCACCCAGTATCCAACTACCAAGGGATGTCCTGCTAACTCTGCCCTCTGACCCTCTGCAGCTGCCCCCTACACCCGGACATAGATGCCATGAACGAAGCACTCCGTCAGTTCAACTGGGCTCTCCAGGACATAACAAGAAACATGGAAATGTGAGGCCACTGAGGAGGGGATGGGGACAGGGGTGTGTGTGTCAAGACTACCACCTGAGGAGGGCATGGGGGAATCCCCAGGTGTAACAAGTGAGGGGAGATGTCCTTCTGGGGACACTGACCTACCTCTGTGACACAGAGCTGAGGGTGTTTCCCCCTGTTCCTGGAGCAGAGAGAACCCCTGAGCCTGGCACGCAGGGAGGGGACCTTGAGAACATGTGAGACCCCATGCAGTGACTCAGGCTTCACGAGCGTCTTATTGCACTCTTGTGGATGTAACAGACTGGTCTGATTCCTTCAGTGTCCAGCTTGGCCGGGGGCATCCCAGGACAGACCTGGAG
>NW_010241610.1:0-2426 GCF_000690775.1 Eurypyga helias
TCCTGACTGAACCCAGCACAGTTGTGCCCACCCTTGGGCTTGCTCCAGCATCCCGCAGGCCGGCAGCCACCCCTTCCCTCACTCAGGTGGCTCCAAAAGCCAACGCTGACCCTGCGCAGCCCGAAACCGCGACAAGGCCCGGCAAACAGGGCAAAGGAGGCTGCTCCACCCGACCACCGCTGCTTCCACGTGGGAAGTGACTGGGGAGAAGCCGTGAATCGACGCCCCTGGAAGTGGGGGCTGGCGGAACACGTGGGGCAGAGAGCTGGGAGGGCAGTGGGACGGTACGCCCCACGGCTGCAGCTCCTCCGAGCTTCCAGTGGCACTTGGCCAGACACTGGGATGAGCATAACGAGCCACTTTGGGAAGCAACGCACAAGCCAGGCTGTGCCTCTTCCTGTCTGAACAGAACTGCCTGTGCAACAGGCCAGCTTCCCGCTCGGGACCCACGTAAACATAGCACACGTGGCCCTTGCAGCCTTTCACCTACTGAACTGCGTTTACATATTCCACTCCTCGCTTTTCTCACCCCCTCCCCGCTGCAAACCAACACCTCTGTGTGTGCGCGGGTACTGCAGTTGGCAGGGCCACGGCGTGTCTTCCTGACATACATCTGAGGCCAGAGACGTAATCGTACTGCTGAGAGATTTAGGATGAGAAAACATTTCCAGGACATTTAAGCTGTACAAATAAGCCTAATAAAAGGCCCTCATAAATCGGCGTGTTCAGTTCTGACAAGCTCTTTGCTACCCAACTCTGTACGAAGCACAGACAGACCGGGACTTAACTCCCTCAGTGAACAAAACAGCCAGTAAGATAAATGGGTAAGTCTAGAGAAACAAATGCTGCTTAAAATTCCACTTAAACAGATTTTGATTTTATGGCAGCAAGAAAGGAATACTTAGAAGTTATTTATGCAGGGAAGAGGTCTTGCCCCAATGTACTAAAATAAGCAAAGAATTATGGCCGAGGTTTTCAAATCTGCCTAAGGGATTCAAGTCTCCCACTAAACCAAACCAAGCCAGCATCCCAACCCTTTACGCAGTCTCAAAAATCCTATCTGTGTGCACAGGGCCATGCGTATAAAACCGTAGGGAGCTGCGTGAGTAAAAGACTTGACATTTCTTTCACCAAAGCAACTATTTCAAGGGATTCTGAGTACATAAATACATAAAAATTAACTCAACTGAGCTGCAGTGTTGGAAAGAGCACTCGGTTGGTCCGCCTCATGAGCTAATCAATACTCACTGTTTATTTAACTAGAGTAAATTTGACCCAAAAGTTTCCAAAGCCCCAAGCTCTCCAAGACCCAGTGCCAGCAGGATTATTTACGGGCATTCACTCAGAGTTGCCAAACAGCCCTGCACTGATCAAACAGCCACGCACCGTTTGAGTTTGAGCTGGACGGACTCCGTGCTATTAATAGGCATCCCGAAGGGTGACAGGGGTCTGTGCATACAGGGCCACACGTAGGTCTGCTCCTAAAAACCGTGGCTTTGCCGTGTCATCCTCATTCAGCTCCACAAAGCTTCCTTCAGCGTGGGTTGCTGCGCCGTATTTCTCTAGTTTGAGATGCTTTCCAGACACGGCCTTATTTCCCATGTAAGTATGTTGGCAGCCCAGCTTTGCCATCCACCGGCCTGCCGACGAGGGTGGTGTCCCACCCATTTCACTACGGCCACAAGCATTCGCAATGCCTCTGGCTGCTCCTACATGGAAACTGAGCCGTTAATTCACCGCACGTGAGGACACAGATCCAAACTACCACGAGACTGACGATACGTGACGACGAAGCCCACACAGGGCAGAAAATACTGAGGTGGGGGAGAAGAGGGTGTCACAGCAGCATTAGGAGTTCCCAGGATTTCTCCAGAAGTGATGTGACTGAGGAACAGGCAAAGCTTTCTAGAGAAGTATTGTGGATGTTACCTGCCCCAGAGAACTCCAAGTTACACCTTATATCCCAAGCTCACGTACAGGCTGGGTGGAGAGTGGATAGAGAGCAGCCCTGAGGAGAAGGACTTGGGGGGACTGGTGGGTGAAAAGCTGGACATGAGCTGGCAGTGTGCGCTGGCAGCCCAGGAAGCCAACCGTATCCTGGGCTGTATCCAGAGAAGTGTGGCCAGCAGGTCGAGGGAGGGGATTCTGCCCCTCTACTCTGCTCTGGTGAGACCCCACCTGGAGTGCTGCGTCCAGCTGTGGAGCCCTCAACATCAGAAGGATATTGACCCCTTGGAGCGAGTCCAGAGGAGGCCACGAAGATGCTCAGAGGGCTGGAGCACCTCTGCTATGGGGACAGGCTGAGAGAGTTGGGCTTGTTCAGCCTGGAGAAGAGAAGGCTCCGGGGAGACCTTATAGCACCTTCCAGTACCTGAGAGGAGTTTACAGGGAAGCTGGGGGGGACTTTTTACAAGAGCCTGTAGTGA
>NW_010241610.1:2621-6299 GCF_000690775.1 Eurypyga helias
GCAGGGGGTTGGAACTGGATGATCTTTAAGGTCCCTTCCAACCCAAACCATTCTGTGATTATACCCATACATGGTCTCATTAGGCTGACCTAGATCTGAGATTAATGACAAAGCTTCCTGAGGACAAAGGAAGGCACAGGGCTTCCACCTGTCCTTCTGTACTCATGTTCCAGCACTGAACCCAGCCAGGGCTCACTGATCATGAAGAGGACCCATGAGGATGGCATCCCCTCCCTCTGCATCCAGGTACTGCAGCAGAAGCCTGAATTCACAAGGAGGACAAAAGGGTGGAAAATGTGCCCACAAAAGGCTTTGCAGATAAGGTGGGTGACAAGATCTCCCTGAACCTCATTTGCTGCTTTCTGTTCCCTTCACACTCACATCAATGATGGAAATGTCCTTTTTTGGAAGGGCTCTGAAGACAGTTCCTGGTAACCGTATGATCCTGACCGCACTGAGCAGGACAGAGCTGTTTTCTGCTGGAACTGTTCCAGCTGCAAAACAAACACATGTACACACACAGACGTTACAACATCAGCATCTCTTTTACAACTGGTGCCATCAACTACAGGATGACGATGCTCTTCAGCAGTGCTCCTCGAAACCAACAACGGGCCACAAGCTGTCTTCTGGTAGAGATCTCTCTCACATTCTGCCTTTCAGTCCTTGCTCAAAACAGTTCGCTGCACCAGTATCAACAACTGCAGAATCACACCCTCTTTCTTCCTGCCCAGTATCTGCATTTTCAGTCCCTAAACAGAGGAGGGTGAAATAGTATTTTGCAAGAACCATTTTGTCCTGCCATCACTGCAAATGCGACGGTGATTCTCAACAGCACCTGCAAAAAGGCTTTGTGGAAGTTCATGCTGAAAATGAAGGTCTTGGTCAAGCTTCAGCCGTTCTTGGTGTTGAAAAAGGCTTACCTGCAAAACCCGCCTCAAGTTAACTTCAAGAGCAACAGGAAAATACTAGGAAAACATTGAAAGTGAAAGAAAAAAGACATTTCACAAACCCAAACATCTCGGGAAGCAGTGAGAAATGAATGTCAATCCCCTCCTGGGAGAAGAGAGCTAGTTACACACAAGCCTCCTCTTGACTTCTTTTATTATTTTTAAATACAAGCTGCGTTTCCTAGTAAGCTCTGAAAACCGCAGAGCTCACAAAGCCTTTGACCCCAGTCCCATGGCTGCACCCAGGAGACAGACCCAGGGGCCTAAGAGAAGAGATTCGTGGTGGATGTTTCTGAAAACACAGCAGAACAGAGCCACAGCCCCTCAGCAGAACGAACTTCTGAGAGGCAGCGAGAGCTGCCATGCTGCACACACCTCAAGGGGAATGGGGAGAAGGGACGCTTCTGGCAGAGGACAGAGGAAACCAAGGTGTTCTGTGGGGCAGCTGCTCCGGGAGAGCCTGGTTCCCTGCAGGGTCTGAAACTGTCCTCTGTGTACTCCATCTCAGTAGCTACAGCAGCCCTTCTCTGCATCCCTGGTGCTTCCACAAGATCCCCAGGCTTCTTCAACTCCTCCTAAATTTGAGTCTCCACTGCAGCATCTCCTCTCTCCCCACAGCTTTTACCCAACTCTCTGGGCAGCAAAGGGCAGTCTGTGCTGTGTCTGAGGACGTACCAAGCAGCCACCACGCCAAGCCAGCCTGAGCTCCCTCGGCCCGTCCCCCCCCGAAACTCTCCTCTGCCCAGCTGATGGTTCTGGCTGGCCGTGCAGGCACTCATGGCGGGATCTGCCTCGCCTCACTCCGCCTGCTTGGTAGATTCACCCACCTCAGAAGCTTCCCAGGCTGCCACTGCAGCACAGGAGATAGAGCTCAGAGCGTACTTCATCCCACACCAGGGCAAAATGAAACATGACCAAACCCCGTGGTTTATATTTACTAGCACTCCACTGACTATAAAAAGAGGTACAAAACCAGACACTTGTGTTACAAGCACCGGATCTTAGAGGAACTCTGCCCATAGCGACTCCGGGTACATTTACATTCACCCTGCTATTCGAACGTGAGGACAACCTTGGGCCCAGGGTCAAACAGTGCAAACTGGCTTGCTTCCCAGCGGCTCCTCACAGCACAGGCCCTCTGGAGCAGATCTGCACCCTCAGAAAAGATGAGCCGGAGCGTGTCAGCACACTTCCCACCTCCCCGGGCCTCCTCGGCCTCCCAGCGCACTCGCTAGCGCAAGCCACGCTCCGCAGCCCGCCGTGGCTGTTTTGCAACAGCCGTGTGCCTACGCGTCTACACCCTTCGGGCACTGACCTCATCCACCATCCCTTCCTCTCTGCATGGAGAGGAGACTTTGGACCGGGGCGACAGCGGTCACAGGCGGGTTCAGACTGATGAGCTCTTTACAAGGCTGCCTGTCAGCCCTTTAATGCTGGCACATCACTCGCTGGGTCCATCTCCATGGCCCAGAGGATCCCCACCACCCTTTGGAAGCTGGCAAACGCTGCAGCGTCGCGGATGCCATAACCAGCTGTGTGGGCTCAGTTTGCACAGCAGATCCCATCGGTAAAGCCCGCCCTGTCTGCCAAGGGCAAGCTGGCACCCTCTTCTTCTAGAAGAGGTTCTGTGAGGTCAGGGTGCCACTGCATGTCACCTCAAACAGGGCCCACACGGTCCCTCTCCTCGTTCCTGCAGCTTCTGCAGAGCAAACGCCTGGGGGACCAAAGCGCCGTGTGTCTCCAAGGATGTGCTGCAGGGCAGAGGTGATTCCCTCCAACAGTGAGCGGCAAGGCTGCAGCACCCATCTCCCATGGGGAGCTGCAGGGACGAGGGCACGTCCCCAAAGACAGTGAGTTGCACAGGAAACTCCGGGAGCAGTGAGATGCCAGCAACCGGCTGCTGTGCAGGTGGTTGGGAGGGGCTGCACGCTGCACAACCTGGGTGATCTCCAGCTAAACCACTCCACAGGTGGGATCTGCAGAGTCCAGGGCTTTGGCATCCCGATGAAAATCTTTGGGCAAGTTTTTCTGGTCATGAGGGCAACACCACTGGGGGGGTCCCTCCCTGTGGTCTCTGACAAAGCCAACATCGTCTCTGCATGTTGTGCATTTGGAGAGTGAACAAGGGTCTCTTCTGCAGCCCCTGAGACCATAAGGATCTGAGATCACAGCAGAGATAGTTGCACTGCCCAGCACCAATGCTGGCTTTCACAGAGGCTCTGGGTTTAAAAATTTAAAGCCATATTGCTCAGTCCTTATGTTACTGCCAAGAGGCTGTCTGAGCAGCAAAGCTGTGACTCTTACGATGTCTCTTTAAATGAAACACAAGGCCTTGATCTCCACAGGTCCCTCAAGTGTGTCCTCTGCCCCCAGTTCCTGTGATATCTTAAGGGGAAAAAAAGGAAGAAATCAATTACTAATAGCGAGGAGATTGCTTAACAGCATGGCAGTGGTGTGTTTTGTACCATGATGCCAAGGGCGTGGTGTGTGAGCCAGGCACTTGGCAAGAGACAGCAGTGGGATATGAGAGCTCAAGGCCTGCCAACACGTACGGGAGGGCAGTACTGGCTGCAGGGAGACAAACGGGGTGCAGCTTAGTCTGCACTGTATGTGGGACATGCCACCTCCATTTCTGCAACTGCATTTCCTATCCAGAGACTATCTGCTTCCTTCAGTTTAAACTAACAGTTATGCAGTGGGATCAAGTCTGAGTGGAGATCAGTGACGA
>NW_010241611.1:0-30084 GCF_000690775.1 Eurypyga helias
AGAGTTGACAGGCATAATGTATAAAGCAAACCACCAAGTAAGAAAACCATGTTAAGTATTTTAAGCATGAAACTTGCTTACACCGATTTGCAAGTAATCAGCATACTGTCGGTTGCATTCCTCACAGTCAATGGATTAAAGTTTCTGGAAACTGGAATGTACTGCAAAAAAAAAAATATTCCCCAACTGTGTGGGTATTGAGTAATGAAGCTTTTCGTTGTTTCAGGCTTAGTTCTAAATATATTTATTTGAATAGATATTGGAAATCTCTTTTATACTCATTTATAATAAATATAAGGTACCTGTAAAACCTGCTAGTCCATTTGAAATGAGGAAACTAATTTATTTTTCTCTTGTACAGTGTAAACGGAAGCACTGGCATATTAGATATCTGGATAAATCCATTGATCTGAACACACAGGTGTCAAATTTGGAAGTGGAGTTCAACATGACAATTTGCAGCTTAATATTTATAAAAGTCTCTCATACGTGTGAACAATACCAATACTCCGCACGTTGGGCACACGCGTAGCGCCGGTGACGGAGGAAGATGGAGTAAGAATCCTGTAGTCTCCCCCAAGTCGTGTACTGCATCAGGCTGCCTTTTGCTAAGATTCAGGTCCTCAGGCCTTCTCTGTGATCTCTCATTTGTTCAGGTTGGCCTTTGGCTGGGCAATTATGTTGGATCTCAGCTATTACTGGTGTTACTTCATCTAGTGAAGTAGATTCAGTAATTACTTGCTCTTTTGCCACCTTTGTAGCCCTGAGAACAAGCTTGTTTGCTTACAGCCAACCTAATCTCTTCAGGAAAATTTATTCTTGACTCTTTTAAACTTGAGTAATTGGATATCCACTGGCGTATATGAAAACCTCTAATTAATTCAATCAGGGACAGAATGGGTAATTAAGTTTCTGTCACTATCTTCTTGAAAATTGCTGCATCTCAAGTGGATTTAGGCTTTTGCAAAATCGAGAACTTCAGCTTGAATATTGGGATGGGGCAAGCAGCAGAAACTGACCTTGCAATAGTCAAAGCCCAGACTTCAAAGAGGGTGTGGTGGTTCACCATTATATACAAGTTAATTTGAGAACTTACTTGTGTGAGATGTGGTATGTGTAGCTGACACAGAACATGTGGTATTCCACTCGGTTTTGTCTGTGTTTTCACAGCTCTCGTTCTCAGTGTAACGGAATCGAATGCCCTCTGGCTTCATCATGGGGTGTATTGCAATCGAAGATCAATCTTTGGTCTGTAATTTAAATGTTCACAGTTATGGGTGAAGGTATAAACCATTTGTTTTGGGAAGCCTAATTTACTTTTATTGTTTGTGTAATTGAAGTACATGAAACTGAGTTACGGACCTGGTTATCTTTCTTTTCACACAATTTTGGGATATATCCTGGTTTTGGTGTAAGCATAATTCATTCTCTTCCAAATGAAAATTGTGGAATATTTTTTCTATCCAAGGTAATGTTATGTTAATTACATTTTTTTTCTATTGAAAAAAATAGTTTGATTATAAAATATAGAAAATTCCACATTGCTGATCCTGTGTTGTATATCTTGTAAGAAATGGAGAGGATTTGAATGTTTTAAGGGCAGAACAGACTGGTGTAGGGTTGTTTTTTGGGCATTCTCAAAGATACATTCAACTGTTTTTGCTGTTTAACTGTAAACTTGTCTGGCTGCCTTTTGTCAGGAGAATACCTCTTTATCCTGAAGGTTTCTAGAAACTCATCACTGTCCTCAGGATGTGATTAATCTGATCTAGTTTAGGTTAACTGTGTCTACCTAAGGTGTAAATACTTTGTTTTTGAAGGAACAGGCGCTTTCTGGAGGTGAGTGGATTCTGAAATAGGTGTCCAGAGGAGAACCAAACCAAATGCCCCTTTTCTTCCGTTGGCTAAGCAGGGTGTCGGTGGTATCTTACATACGTAATTGCATCTCTGCAGTCTAGGGTTGAAAGAAACTATGTCCACTAGCATCAAAATGGTTATGGGGATAGAAAAGTTGCTTTCTTGTTAGATAGGAGTAACTAACTGAAGGACTGAACACAGAAAACTTAATTTGCTTGTTACTGATTCTTGAGGAGGGTGAGGGAAATCCTCTAACTCTATGGAAGTGGATTGAAAGAGATGAAATAGTACACTAGGTAAGGCAGCTCGTAACAAATCTTAGGCTAGAAGTTTAAAATTTGCTTTATTAATGCTGAAGGTTCTTCTCAACATCTTTTGTTAATGGGCATCGCGTTATTCAGATAGAGGAATTTAAAACCAGCCAAATGCATTACAGGCCTAGTCTCTGAGACATACTTAGCCAAGAATGAAGGTCGTGCTGGGAATGTCACGAGGTTGAAATGGATTGATTTCCCCCCCCCCCCCACCTTCTTGGCTCTGTGGTGTGTTCTGCAACACAGCTAAGCAGCTGCTCAGGAAAGAGGATGATATAGAGGAATAATGATATGGTTAAATAGGTATATTTTCAAATCATGTATTAGACAAAATGGTGATAAATTCATAAATACAGTTTTGTGAGAATAGTATTACCTGAGTTTAGAATTTTGCAGCATAGTGTTCTAAAAGATTTAAGAAATCTGAAGTTTGTATTTTAAGTGCTGAGGGAAGTTAGAAATAATTAAGGAAAAGGCTTACATTTTAAATGTATAGCTCTGGCTGTCTGATTCTAATGCTAACAAAACATGGTTATGCTTAGGCATCAACTTATGGGGGTCACTTTATGCAGGGTTACTTCATCTCATGTAAATAACTATCTGTAAAAGTTGCTGCTAATTTTGCCTCAAGCTAAGTATGCTAGAGTCTAGCTTACAGCTGATGAAGAGAACTAAGCACCCTTGCCAAGGGAAGAGTTGTCCTGCAGAAGTGCCTCTGTATGTCCTCTAATTATAAAGAATGATTTTGCAGTTTGGAGATGTCTGAGTTTGAGAGCTGAATCTTGTCAGTCCAACCAGAACTGTCTGGATTCTGGTTTTTATGCATTTTTGAAAATGTGGACTGGAACTTCCCTGTACCTTTTCTTGATGCTAATTTAAGAAAAATTATAGAAGTAGTTTTCTTGATTTTTGGGGATATTTTTACTTCTGCATGTGAGCAGCATATCTGTCCTGGTCTTACAGTACCCTTAAAAATCTTAGCTGAGACACAAAGATATCATGAGTAAGAGCCAGAAAAAGCCTTTACTGGAAAAAAAAAATCCCCTCGCTTATTTCCCAGTTTGAATGGGATGAATCATGTTAATTGTATGCTGCTAGCTGGTTGGTTATGTTGCATTCTTTTTCTCTAAGAATGTGCCTAAAGTTGCCACAGAAGCATTTTTGAGGTAACAAGCTGGCTAGAACAATTTTTGACATTTCTATAGTCCATATTATTAAACATCAAAACAGAGACCCTTATCAGAGACACAATGCTAAATTCCATTTTAAATATCGGATTTATTTATTTTTTTCGGTCTTGGCCACCAATTCAAAGGGCCAGTAATAGTGTGCGTTATTGTGTGAGGACAATTACATTTGTATGCGTTGGTTATGCAGCTACAGACAGTATGCTGTAGTGAGAAGAACAAATATAGACTGTGCTCACTGTAATATACTTGCTAGTCTATATTCAAGGGATAAATGTGCTTTCAGTTATCAGGCAAAATGTTAGGACACCAACTGTCCAGAAAATACATAGTGGAAAGTCAACTACAGCATTCTGTCAGCGCATTAGCTATGGAATTTGTGTGAGTAGACTCTGAAATTTTTCACATAGTCAATAAATTCAGAGGATTTATGCTATTTTTAACTTCTTATAGAGAATTTGGATTTTTTTTTCTTCAGTTGGTGTCTCCTGGCTACAGTGCTTTCTGAAAGCTAGTTGTGGAAATGCTGACAAGAGAAAGAGGTTAAGCAGGAATTCATCTGTGACTAGTTTAACTGCAATTTTAGACCAGGAAACTGCTTAATTCCAGGGAAACTTGAAGGCTGCTTTAGTACCTGTGTGGAATAACACATCCTTGATCCATCTGTCCCTGTCCCACAGCCCTGCTAACATAACTCTCCCTAAACACTTTTTGCGTACATATCTTGGCCCAGTTGCTTCATTAGTTTGGATTACTCAGTATTAGTAGCTTTTTCATTAAAGATGCTAATTTCCTGAGAGATAAATGATGGAAGTAAGCTAATCTATTCCAGCTTTAATTCTGTTTGTTCAGGCTATGTGCATTAATTAGCGTTAGACATTTCTTAAGGTACTTTTGTCTTAATTCTGTCTTGTACTGGATTGCAGTAGATTATGCAATGAGGCATATTTTACACATTTTGGCACTAATTGTACATACGATAAAGTAGATTTTCTCATTTAAGGACCCTGCCTTATTTTGTAAGCAAAATTAGCGTTGTTCTAGCAAAGAATTGATAGCTGGGAACATTAAGCTATGCTAAAACACTGAGCTCTCAAAAGGAAATAGTGGCTTAGCAGCCACGGGGAGATTGAGGATCACATTTATGCAGAAATTGAAGTGCTTCAGTGAAAACCTGAAATATTTTTTAAATGTTAAGACATTAGGAATTTTGATGCAAAGCTCCTCTTCACCTTTAACAGCGGTGAAGCTTTAAAATAAGGTTGTTTTTAAGAAAATAACCTTAAACAAAAGTGTCAGCCGTCTTATCTGGCATAATGTTGGAAATGGCATTTCAGTCTTTTTGTGAAATTTTTTCAAAGCATGATTTACATGAGTAGGACAGACTTCTAAAATAGTTTGCTGTCCAAAATTCATCATTAACAAGCTTTATAAAATTGCTACCTTTTTTTACCAAAGATTATTTTTACTAATTCTTTCACCACAACATTATTTGTATTAGGGGAAAAAAGGGGCAAGAGTAAGCCAAAAATGGCTACTTAATTGCTTTGACAGTATTTTTATTTATTTTCTTCATAATTTTTAGTAGATCTGCAGTGTAGTGTTACTTTCATTATGTTTGGCAAGATATGATAAAGCTCAACTGCATTTGCTTTCAAGCAGCATGCCAAACCAATTAAGTTCTTTTCCTAGGCTCCTACTTGGGGATTTTCTATTACATGTATGTCTGCATTGTACTTAATAACATGTTTGAATTAGGAAAGTTCTACTTTTTGGCAAGTTATTAGTACTTCCTAATGAATGTATTCCTCTTGTGCATAGTGTTACAATAGTGGTAGAATAACATTCTGAGACTGTATTTAAGTTACTGATGAGTGACTTCGGCTTTCAGATCTTAAAAATTTGTTTAAAACTAGTCCTATGGCTAAATGCAATAGTTTATGCTTTGTCAAACTATTAATCTAATTTTAAGCATGCTTTTGCTTGAAAATTGCGGTGGTGGTAACAATTTTAACACACAAGAATTTAAACTTAAAGTACCATTGCTATATTGCTAAAGGTATTGTGTCAGGAAAAAAAATGTTTTGAAGGAGATAATTTACTTTCTGTCTTTCTGTTGTATGCAAGGGTGGGCTCATTTTGACAGCTTACGTTCATAGTTCCTGTACACTGTACAGTCTCTCAATCTAACAGTTTCAGTAGGGGGAGGCTGTTAGACTTGGGAGTGTTCAAAATAAACAAATTCAGTGCAAGTGTCTGAACACAGAATGTATTGTGTTACTATATTACAGTAGTCTTCAAATTAATAAAATATTCTGATATTTACATAACTAACTTTGCAACATACTAATCTTTTACTGCAGGTGTGTGTGAGTTACTACCTGAAAATGAATATCTATGCTTCTTACTGATATACTGTAAAAAGGGAAAAAACTTTATTGAATATTTCAGTGATCTAAGATTTCTATGACTGCCTAATATTTTTCAGTATGGTTCATTCTTTCCTTGATTCAACTTGTTTGAGAGTAACTATTGGACATTTCCCATGTTTAGGTTTACCTTGGATATTTACCTTTAATGTGAAGTTTTATCCTCCTGATCCTTCACAGTTGACTGAAGACATCACTAGGTATGCATAGTTCCTAACTTTAAACTTCAAAACTACTGTCAGTCTAACTTGAAGACCATATAAAATTTCTTCCTCAGTTTCTGGACGGTGTCAGAGGTTTGGCTGTTACTGTAGAACACTGCAGATGTTCTTATATCAACTGCTTTTTGGAATGAGGTTGAAAAGGCAAAGTGAAAACTTCAGAAAGAAACTTGAGAAAGAAGAATTTAATAAGTGGGGTGTGATTTGGGCAGGAGGTAAGATGGGAATGATCATATTTGAAAGAAGCCAGTGGTTTATTGTCAGGCTGCTGCTTTGTTATACAACAAATGAGGATGTGGGGGTATTGATATTAAGAGCAAAGCTCAAGGGATCCAAGGAACTTCTGTAGTGATCTAGGCTAGGTTGGTGAAAAGTTTTATACGTATGCATTAAATAAACTATAAACCATAATAAAACCTGAAAATAATTATCTTACAAAGTTCTTAGATAAAATGAACATGGAATATAGTGGATACTAATCACCTAAAAAGTAGTGCTGCAAGACTAACATAACCAGTGGGTAGAATGCAGGGAAATGATGCTCATTTTTTCATGAGTTACGGAAACCCTAAACTTCTAGTTTCGTTTTGGAGTTACCTGGCTCTGCTGGGGGAGGTTGTGTTGGATCTGAGGCAGTACCAATCGCATTGGATCAGTCTTCTGCACAAAATAAGATATCCACACAAGCGTGTAGTTGATGTATCACTACAAATAGTTGGAGACATTTAGTACACAGTGTATTTAAATAAGCTCTATGTGTTTTCTTGAATTTTTTCAGCAAGTTGGTTGACTTTTCAGTTGTGTGTTAACTCCTAAAAGCATTTTCATGGTTATAGCTTCAAGCTAAATTCCTTGAAATTTAAGTTTCATTGGTAAAACTTCCTTTTATTTACATTAAAAAGGCTAGGATGTCTGCTAATAGTTAACTTCTTAAATTTAGTAGAAGACTGTATGCAGTACCTGAAATACTAAATTCTAATACATAGATGGCTTAAGGAAGGCAGTTATGTGTTCAGCAGTAAATTAGATTTCTCTTGTGCGTTACATGACTGAGTTAGCTCACAAACTGCGAGGGATATAAAAGTTAGAATTTTAAAGCCAAGGGAATTTCAAAGGAAGTACACAGGTTTTTATTTGTAAACATGAGATACCTGCAGGCTGGCATGTGAAACGGAGTTCTACGTCAGCTTTTGTTATAAACTAAACACAGTTTTTCATTCATTTGTACTAAAGTCAGAATTTTTCATACTCTTCAGATTATTTATGAAATTAATATTCACTCTTAAAAATGGAAGTGAAATTTACTGTGTGGCAGTAATGCTCCGATAACGTAAGGGGTAACAAATTATTAACGTGCTGAGTTACTTCAAAATATGCTTATGTGATCACATGCATCTCAATTCTGCTGTTGGTAACACCTTCTCTGTTCTTGTTTGCTTGGTTTTATTTCCCCTTCCCTTTGTCTTGCAGATACTTCCTGTGCCTACAGCTTCGCCAGGATATTGCTTCTGGTCGCCTGCCGTGTTCTTTTGTGACTCACGCCCTCCTTGGTTCATACACGCTGCAGGCTGAGCTGGGTGATCACGACCCGGAGGAGCACCGCAGTGACTATATCAGTGAATTCCAATTTGCACCCAATCAGACTCAAGAAATGGAAGAGAAAGTAGCTGAGCTACACAAAACACACAGGTGTGTCAGATACTGTGGGTTCAAGTGGAACCATCATGCTTTGTCACGTTTATGTCGATTTTCTTAATAGTATGTATGTGTAAAACTGCGAAACTGAAGTTACTTTGGAAGTATTTTGCTGTGTAACTGGAACCTCTCATTATCAAGTGTTTAAAAAATTCAGTTTGAAGAGAGTAGCTTCACTAAGATCTCAGGTGATAGCTTTTAGAGAAAATACCTTTATCTCAGCATATGAATTGGTTTAAGCAACGTACAACTAAAATGTTTCATAAGAGTGAAAGAGGAAATCTCTGCTAAAGGAACATAATATGCTTTGCAATAACACTTTCCCTTTAGGGCAAAAATGCTATTGGTACCTTACAAACTGAAGTTTTTTCATGTGTCTGAATTCCAGGACTCCACTCAGTTTTGATTCTCACTTCTTTTGTCAATAAACTCAAGGCTTATTCAATGGTTTTAGGGGCTTGACTCCAGCACAGGCGGATTCCCAGTTCCTAGAAAATGCTAAGAGACTCTCCATGTATGGAGTGGATTTACATCATGCCAAGGTATTGGGGATTGGGTTTGGTTTGCTTTGCTTTAGGATAGACATGCTTAATGTTAAAGAACGTAACATACAGAGATTATTTTAAAAAATCCATACCCTCAGTACTTAGGTATAAGCCTTTTATCTCTTGGCCATGGTAATTACTTGGCTTACAGCTCTAACATTCTTGGAATTTATTTTAAATCTAGTTTTATTTAATATATAGATGTATGTGCTGCTTAGAAAGAATATTTTACTCAGAAAAGCAGCTAAATGCCTTTTAAATGTCAAGCTTTTGATGCCAGGGAGATGTGGGGCCATAAAGTAAAACCTAAAAGAGCATGTAATTGTTCTTGTAATACCATGAGAGTTAGAAACAGAGGGTATGTGGGGGAAAAGGCCTTGGGGGAGGCTGTTTCTTTTGGTGCTTTTTACACTCTGCTGTGTAGGTCAAATCAAATTTGCATTTCTATTAGGAATTTTTTTTAGTTATGAATACAACAAAACAACTAACCAACCCCCTCCGACGCCCTTGCACAAATCCAGGCTTGAATCATTTGGAAAATTAATGAATTGCAAGCATATCAGCCCTATATCTTAGAAAGAAAATCAAGATTTTGAAGTACTGGAAAAATGTTGTTGAATTCTTTTTTGGTATGGAAATATTGCACTTGTTTTTGCAATTTTCCTGTGTTCTGTTAGAAACACTTGAAAAAAATACACCTAAGTGGGTGGGGTTTTTTTCTTCATGTACATAAACTATGTCTGTAACACTTACTAGTCTTTTTAATACAAGTGCATTTCACTTGGTCTGTAGTGTTTTAAGGAACTTGGATTTTTAGAGTTTTATTGGAGCTTTCTTTTGCCATAGTGAAGTAACTGCAAGCAGTAGAACTGCTCTTTGCCAGAATTGGCTTGCAGCTGTCAGTTATGCCATGAAGCAACTTTTTAATGACACTGTCAGCACTTTATGTAGTGTATATATTGTTGGGGAGGACGTTCAGATTCTGCTGCATCATCTAGTGGTACAGTGTGCCGAAGCTGTATCAGTAGACGATGAGTTCTGTAGCTTTAAAACTCGCATCTAATGCGGTCAATGGAACGGAGTACCCAGAAACCTGTCCCACCAGCACTATGAAATAATTTTGTTGATGATTTCAGCCAAAATATCTGTAACTTCCTGTCTCCTTATTGAATGAGTAGGTGACCATGATCACCAACTTGTTCAGACTTTCATTGACTGTTCTAGGTTGGAAAGGCCTCTTTAATTATTATTCTTTTAATATTTGTGGAGATTATTGGTAGCAAACCTCTTCCTGCTTGTCAGTTGTGGACTTAGTCCCTATTGCCAAAGTACTGAAGAATTTCCCAGAACTGTGGCATAAGCAGATACAAGGGTGCCAAAGCCATTACTTTAAGCTTTTCCAGTTAAAAAAAAAAGTCTTGGCTATTTCTGCTTTAACAATCTCATTGTCAAGGTCTTTCAGGTTTGAATATGAAATGAGTCCCAGTTGCATTATTCCCTCAAGGTATGCCAGCAACAACTACTTGTCTGGAACGTTATTAAACTGATTTTTATGAAATTGTCTCGTACATGATAGGATTCTGAAGGTGTGGATATCATGCTGGGGGTATGTGCTAATGGACTGCTCATTTACAAAGACAGACTCCGGATCAACCGCTTCGCATGGCCAAAAATTCTGAAGATTTCCTATAAGCGAAGTAATTTTTACATCAAAGTGAGGCCAGCAGAAGTAAGCAGCACCTTTATCTTGTTTCTTTTGTGAGATCATTTGTGAGGACGTGGACCTGTTGGGGTGAGTCCAGAGGAGGCCACCAAGATGCTCAGCGGGCTGGAGCGCCTCTCATGATGAAAGGCTGCAAGAATTGGGTTTGTTCAGCCTGGAGAAGAGAAGGCGCCGGGGAGACCTTATTGCAGCCTTCGAGTACCTGAAGGGGCTACAAGGAAGTTGGGGGGGGGGCTTTTTTCAAGGGCCTGTAGTGACAGGACAAGGGGGAACGGGTTTAAATTGAAAGTGGGGAGGTTTAGATGAGATATCAGGAAGAAATTCTTCCCGGAGAGGGTGGTGAGGCCCTGGAACAGGTTGCCCAGAGAAGCTGTGGATGCCCCATCCCTGGAAGTGTTCAAGGCCAGGCTGGATGAGGCTTTGAGCAACCTGGTCTAGTGGAGGGGGCCCCAGCCCATGGCAGGGGGGGTGGAACTTTAAGGTCCCTTCCAACTGAAACCCCATTCTATGATACTATATTCATTTCTATTCAGCAACAAGAAAAAATCCTCATTTTTTTTTCCCTAGATGTCCTCACAAGCTTATGTTGGATTTGAGCAGAATTTAGGAGCATTTTGTTTTCCTCTTCAGATTCTACCAATTGTATAAGATACTAATTCTTATTAATAAATGCAAACAATGAAGAAAATCTATTTTCTTTTGTTAATAGATGCCATCATGTAATTTTATTGCTTTTTACAGGGCAGGCTAGTTACACTGGCCATGTTCTTCCTGTCTATACAAACTTGCAGTCCTGGGAGAGAGCCAGCTTCTCTTCCTCTTTGGGTGTAATTGTTCACTAAATGTCAGTGCATCTAGTTTATGGGTGTAACTGAAGGTTTGAGTTGTCCTGTAGGATGTTGTAACTCTTTCTGTAAGCTGCTATGGAAACAGTACCAAATTTCTTTTCAGGTACCATTGTAAGTTTGTGGGAGTTGCTGAAGGAGGGGGGGTTGTGTTGAACACAGTGTAACTGGAAATTTAACAAAAACCAAAATGTCAAACAATGTAATGGTTTTTTTAGCTTATACTCTAACATACCTAAAGTAGCTTTTTCGGTAGGAATAAATAAAACAAAAGCAGTCTAAATACCAGGAGCACAATACTAACGTTGTAGTGTTGTAAGTTTTGGCACACAGATGTATTGTTCTTGCACTCACTAATGGTTCATAGATATAGTAATTTTGCCAAGAAACTGTTATATAGTGAAATGGATCAGGTAAGCTTAACACTGCAGGATGGATTTCAGACTTTCAAATCCAGGGAAAGTGTGCAGCACAACCTGCAGTACAATTACTTTCTGGCAATTTAAAAACAAATACACTGGGCAGCTAGTCAGAAAATCAGCAGGGAACACTTAAGTGTTACTGGATTTCTCACAAGAGTCATTAGTACATATAGGAAGTGATAATGTGATTATTAGCCATCATGACTAACCCACCAAATACAGTTTTAGTAAAAGCCTGGAAATTCTGATTTTTTTTTTAAATTTATTTATTAGATCTTATGAAGTCTTAGGACAGGACAATTAGAGCTTGTTACAGTAATGGAACTCTCCGAACTCTGCCTGCTAGTTAATAGCCAGCTTAAGGAAATGGGTTTATTTATTTGTGGATTCTTTCCAGCTGGAACAGTTTGAGAGCACTATTGGATTCAAACTGCCAAACCATCGGTCTGCTAAAAGGTTATGGAAGGTCTGTGTGGAGCACCATACTTTTTTCAGGTAAATGGTAATTCTCTGCGTCCCCCACTTTGCCAGGTATGCTCATATCTTTCTCTTACAGCCTACAAGGAAAATAGAGAACGTCTGTCTGTCCCCCCCTTTGCCCCTGATTTCTTGGTCAAGTAATGTGTCCTAGGCAGAAGACGCCCTAACAATCATTGACCCCAAATTACCAATTCTGGAAGTCTTAAGTATAATTAGCAGCTTCATTTGAACTTTCAGAGTGCTAACAGGATGATGCAAACTCGTGATGGCACATAACTTTTCCTCAGCGACTGACTCTTCAGAGTGGCTGTGTAAGAAAGCCACAATACTCCTTCACAAGAAGCTCTCAGGGCTTGACAGTAACCTTGGTTCACCTCACTTTTTCAGAATGTTCTGCTGAGTGTAAATGTTGACAGCTGAATTTTTCCTAATTTATAAACTGGGCTGAGGTCACAGTCATTCTTAAAGAACAGAGAATGACTCTTAAAACCAGACTACTGTTCTTTATATCCATAACTTTCTCTGCATTTTTTTCTCCAGCAACTGATAAACATAAAATTCTGAATTGGTCATTGAAGCTATAGTCCGTTTGTAAATGAGCACTTTAACAATAGGCCAGAATTGTCTCTCTTTCCACTTCCTCTGTTGAAAAAGGATTTGAAACCTCTCCATTTGGTGTTTAGAATAGTGCGTGTGCCCCATGCAGCCTAGGAGTCACAGATTGAGGTTGAATCTCTTACGCACTGAGTAGGTGTTGCATCCAAGTTTCTTGCTTCAAATGAGCATGGTAACTAGGGCTTGTGAAAGGTAAGCTTTCTCCTTCAGTATCCTGTGTTTTATTTCAAAAAAGCAATTGTGTTTTAAGGTAGATGCAGTCCTGTTGCTGAATACTAGTCTAAACTGAATATACTTTCTAGACTGAGACCTTCAGAGCACTTGTGGGCCATGAGTTAATTACTGGAACTGTCTCATTGGATGGGTTTCACTATTCAGATTTTCATTGAATGTAGAATATTCTTGAATGCAATGTTAGAATTTGTGCCGAGATTGGCAATCAGTCTCTAAATGCTTGGAATTTAGAAGCACTTCTTTCTCAAATCTTGATGACCTCCCCCCCCCCATTTGATAGAATTCCTTAGTTTAAGATACATAGTCCACCGTTGTAGTCTTTAAGATTTGAAGTCTGCTTTGGCTGGTGCTGTTTGTTACCACAAATAGCTTGCAGTTCTGCCTGCAATGAAAAGTTTATCAACACTCATCAAATAACTTATGCAGAGATTTGCTTTGCTGGAAAACTGTATTTCCTAATTTTATAGTAACAAAATGGACCTGAATAGGGGAAAAAACCGAATCTTATAAAGACAAGATCCTAAACTGAGAACTACCATTTGCAAATACAAGTTTTCAGTAGTGTTGATACATAATAGATAATCTTAGTACAGAAATTCTGACATAATAAAAATAACTGGATTTTATTCCAATCAGAAGTGGCTTTTCCTAGCCAGGAATGGCACTATAATGAGAATTATATAACAAATACTTGAACCATTCTGTAAAATCCACATATACTCCACTGATGTCATCAGAAAATCCTCATCATCCAGAACCTCTCATCCTGATTTAAAAAACAGTAAAATAAATCCATCTCTTTTTCTCCAGTGATAAAAAGCAGAAAGCAATTGCTACAGTCCAAGAGACTGTAGCTCTTTCAGATTGTGTGTAAAGCTTGAATGTGGTACCACTCTAAATTTTATTCAATCTAGATGTACGTTTTTCACTTCCAAATCTCTTAGCATGCCCTATATAACATTATAAGATGCCTTGTGTTTTTTGCAGTGTTTCAGTTTTTCTGAAATAATTACATTAAGATACATCTTGTTATAATTCATGGAAATTCAGCCATTTATTTATAAATGTTTATAATGAACTGTTTTGAAAATGACAACCAAAAGGCATTGGATTCATTTCTATCAGTTCAGCCTTAGAGGATTCCAGTACCATTTTCAAAGCGTAACAATGTGTGATAAGAAATATAGTCAGACTATGTATCTACATTAACCTTTTAAGGTAAACTTGGTCTGCAACTTTGGATCTTAACCAGTGGCTGCAAAAACCTGCTTATAGTTGTGCTTTATGTCATCTTATTTGAAATTTTCGTGCTTGTTTCAGAGTCTCCGCAGACTGTCTTAAAATGGGAAGAGCATAGTCTCCAGTTATTTTATATAATTAAGCTTGTAATACAAAAAATCCATTCAAATGCCCTTAATCAGGAAGTAATTAGTTCTTTGGTTTTTTTTCCACATTAGAAGTTTATCTCAGCAGGGTGGAAGATAAAGATGGCAGTTAATGCTGCAGCCTTGCCAAGACTGGAAAATAAAGAACAGAAAGAACCTTGGAAAAACCCTCTTAGCCTTCTTCCTCTTAACGCATAATGCACTCTCTCTTGGAAATAATGTGGACAAATAAATTGTCACAAAGATTGCATGAGGCTGTTTTATGGAAGCAATGGAAGTGAAAATCCAGCTACTTGCAGTTTTATTACAAAAGTGTATTTAGTGCAGAAGGATTAGTCTGTCTTGAGTTCTGTTTTCTTTAGAAATGTGCTGGAACAGACTAGGATTCAGGTGCGTGTGTGTGCATCTTAGGCACGCAGGACCGGATCCTTCTGGCTACTGCCCTGAGAAAGCCGTAAACACTGTCTCAGCCTACTGAGCTCACTGTTTGTTTTGCCAGATACCTGAAAATCCTGCAATTTTGCTGGAATATCTTTAGAATGACTGTCAGTTTTCAGAATCCTCCCGCTGGATACCCTCTTAACATATGTTGGGTTGGATTCCACTGACACAGGTATTCCCCGTGCAAATGCTGCAGAAAGGTAGCACAAAGTCAGCACACTCTTAAGTCTCGCTGGCCCCTCTGTGCCATCCGAAGTACAAAGAGCACAGTAGTTGCTGGTTTGGCTTGAAAGAAGCCAGTGTTCAGCGAGCTTCTCATTCTTCGCAGATCCTCAAGTCAGAAAGCTCCTTCTGGAATAGTCGTCTGGTTTTATGCAGAGGGAGTGTAGGCCATGGAGACTGCCGTGCTGGGTGAGCATGTATTTGCACCACTGTGCTGATCCAGGGAGCAGGATCAAAGACCTTTTTAGAGAAGCTGAAACTGGGAAGAGTTCCTGCAATGATGATGCTATCCTGTCAGCAAGGATGGCGCTGGAACAAACAAAACCCTCAGTGCTGAAGCTGACAGCTTAGATTTCAAAACAAAGTACAAGTAATGAGGGCTTGATGGAAAAGAGCCTGAAGTCCTAATACTAAAGGACATCAGGGAGGTATGGAGGACCTGCCTCTTCACACTCACGTGGTGCCAAAAACTGGTGGAACGAAGCAGGATCCCTCATAGCACATTCTGCCACTTTTGTTACTTAGACCTTTGGACATTAACACTTAGGTACAAACATGCATACCCCACAGTAATAACGCTCATAACTGAATCTCCTTGTATCCAGGAAGCATCCACTTACACAAATCTATGAATGCCACTGTAAAGAAACTGGAGTATCAATCTAGCTTGTTAAACTTCTTACTGTTGGGTCAGAAATCTCCAGCCATCTCCATCTTTTTGCACGTGGTACAGCTTCCTATGCAGGTTTGAGATGCTATTTCCTAACTTGAAACAAGAGCTGCTGCTGTATTGGCACCTTGGAATATAGGAAAGACAGTGGGAGTGGGATGCATAGTTTCTACTATAAGTAACATTCTCAGGAGAGAGATCTGAGAGGTATTCTACTTGAACCTATATTGCCCACAGCTTTCTAGGAAAAATCCCATTTAACCAAGATGGCACCAAAATATAAGCATCCCAGATGTTCAGACACACTGTGGAAAATGTGATGTTTTAGAAGTCCTGGAGCTTATGGCAGAATCCTTTCTTGGAGTGTGCAAAACATGCTTGGTGAACTGAAGCTGAAATACAATAGCTTTAAAGTACCTAATTAAATGCGTAAAATAAAGGCTTTTTAACTGACTTTCCTCCTATTTACTTTTCAGACTCGTATCGCCAGAACAGCCTGCAAAAGCGAGGTTTCTGACTCTGGGTTCCAAGTTCCGCTACAGTGGACGTACGCAAGCACAGACACGACAGGCCAGCAACCTCATAGACAGGCCAGCTCCATACTTCGAACGCACTTCGAGCAAACGTGTTTCCAGAAGCCTTGATGGAGGTATGAAGTCGGACTTATTTCTTTGGTGTTTTGATGGCATTGTGTGTTGTCACTCTGATCTCACCAGCATTCAAAAATGTTGACGTTGCGGATGGCCATAATGTCAACTGCCAAACCGATGCATTTCGGTTTCTCCTGGGTGAGGGCTAGCTGCTTCGGTTACCTACCAGTTTTAGGTCACCTAAACAGTAAGTTAAGTCACTGCCCCAGTTGTATGGGACTGCTGTGAATATATGGAGGGTTCTGTATTGGACGTAGAGCATCTGTGTTCACTACTCATACCTGTTTTACGGGATGGGTATGCAGCGTGTGCTGTTGGTTAGAATTGTTTGGTCAGTGGCACCTTTTGAGCTCTGGGTTGGCCTGTCTCTTTCTATACCAAACAGCAAAGGCAGAACAAGTTGTTTCTCCTAGTTTTGCATCCTTTTGTCCAGTATATTGCTATCCTAGTATATTTGTTAGATACTTCTGTGTTTATCTAACACTTTTATGTGGGGTTGTTTGAATAGCTAAAACTTCTGTGTCGTTACTGGTGTTTGGTCTCTTTGAGCAGAAGTACCTCCTGGTTTCCTTTATTGGAAATGGGCATGCTTTCCAAAGGCTGGTATAGCAGCAGTGTTGAGACATGTAGAAGCACATGCTTTACTCTAAATCGCTCCCAAAATAATACGTAGACAAATTCTTCAGAAAAATGGCTTGAAGCTTGACTTGGATTCAGGAATACACAACCAGCATAGAAGTGACAATGATGTGAGTTTAGATACAATTCAGCTGTTAAATTTACCTTATTTTCTCCAAGAATCTTGTATTTAATAGACTTTTACTTCTGCGAATGTTCATTTTTCTAAACTGGGACAAATAAGCAGACTTTGACACTTGCTTGGGAAGCCTACAAAGTCTCACCTTCTGAGAACTGAAGCAAAAACAAGAGACAAAAGTGCTTGTGCTGGTAGTGTGTGCTGAGTCCTTGTGGCAAACCAAAGACTCATCGCATCATCAGTGTTATGGTTTGAGCCTGGTTTAGCCCCTGCACTTTCTTTGGTTAGAAACAAGTTACACTCTGACAGCTGGGAAGAGTTCATCATCAAGCCTTTCTGGGATCCCCTGTGCATCATCTGCAGAATACAGATGTGTGTGCATCTGTGTTCAGGCCCAAACTTTCACTCTTGCAATACCATCACAGTTAAAATTTTGAACATGATGAAACATTGCTCTTGGTTTTCCTCCTCCACTCCCCCAATCATCTTTGGTTTCATCTTGCATGAAACTGGCTATTCCTGGCAGCATTTAAGGCATCTTGCTGGTGTTGCCATCTGCACACTGTAATAGCCGCAAACTGTGTTCATGCAAAGTCAAACCTGAGTATTGATCTTTCTTCAGGCAGTAGTCCAGGTGTAGGTTCATACTGTGAGTGTACAGCTGAGATGAAAAATTCTGTAGGGGCTGGGCTTGCACCCTGCCTTTCCCTTGTGAGCAGCATGACCAGTGCCGTGGTTCATCCCAAATACCTAGGGCTGTGTACCCATCCTTGTATGGGTTACTCCTGCTACACTCCCACGTCCCCCTCGCTGGAGGGACTGCAGCATGCTGGAGGAATTGACAGAAAGGAACCTTATGAAATTCAACAGAAATAAAGGCCAAGTCCTGCACTGGATGAGGAGTAACACCATACACCAAAACATCCCGAGGGACCAACTGCACTGAAAGAGGCTTTGCAGAAAAGGATCTGGGGACTCCAGCTGGACAAGCTGAACATGAGTCAACAGTGTGCCCCTACAGCAAAGGCCAGCTGTATCCTGGGCTGTATTAGCAAGAGCATAGCCAGCACATTAAAGGAAGTTGTTATTCCTCTGTTCAGTACTTTGTGAAGGCCCTATCTGGAGCGCTGCATCCACCTTTGGCCTCTCCAGTACTAGATGGGCATTGGCATATTGCATCTTTGGGCCCCCCAGTAGGAGCCGCCAAGCTGGCCAGAGGGCTGGGTGCCCATGGTATGCCAGGAGAGGCTGAGGGAGCTGTGGTCCTTCAGCTCTAAGAAGAGAAGGCTGTAGTGAGATACTGCTGTCTTACAGCTACCTGCAGGGAAGGTGTAGAAAAGATGGAGCCACGCTTCCCTTAAAGGTGCCCAGTGATAAGGCAGTGGGGAGTGTCTGCAAGCTGAGACACAGCAAATCTCAGTTAGGAATAAGAAATTTTTTTTTCTTTTGTTTACAAAGACTTGGATATGCTTGAAACTCAACTGGGCAAGTCCCTGAACAACCTGGTCTAATCGGACCTTCTCTGAGCAGGGGGTTGGACTAGCGGACCTCCAGACATTCCTTCCAACCTAAATTATTCTGTGATTTGTCAAAAGTTACTTGTGAAACGTGAGGGACGTATACACAAAAATTGCTGTGTTTGCCACCCAAGAAGGGATCAGAAGCTTAGATCGCAGAATTTACTATTTAGAGACGCCGAAAGCCTAGCATCCCAAATCCCACGTTTGCTGTTAGCTGGCCTGGGCTTCTCAGCAGCCTGAGACTCTGATGTAGAGCTGAGACTATCTTTTTTTTTAAAAGAGGATATCCCTCAAACTTACTCCAAGAAACGCCTCTTCCTCTCAACTTTCTGTATGTTGGCTTTCTAAAGTCAAGGTTGTCACAGAAGATTGCTAAATGAATTGAGTTTGTATCAAAGTTGTGTTTATTAGAGCTGCTTAATGTAATTAATTCTGTATTTCATTACTACTGTTTTGACTGAGCCGCTCATCCTGATCTCAAAAAAAAGTTGTTCTGCTTCTTAACCCTATTATGCTGAATCAAATGAGAGGAAAAAAAGTAATTTAAGGCCTTTCACTCCCTGGTGCTTTGACTATATGCCAGTATACATATTCAGTATTTCCCCCTTCTATTTTTTGCAAGCAGATAGGGAGGAAAAGTCTTACTTTCACTTTTGTTAAGGTTCCAGAATAAAAATACTGTGACAGGTATAGGCATAACTATTTCTATATTGCATATAAACAGTCCTCTGAAAATAGCGGATTTACACAAATCACTGTTGCCCATCTCTCTCTTGGGACTGTGTAAATCACTGTAACAAGAACAGTTCCTTCAGTTTGTCTTCCCGGACTAATCAGAAAGTTGATAATTAAATGCCTACCTGTTGTTACGAGGTTTTTTCCTTTGCATGTAAGTGCCTATTAGATGACAAGGGTACATTGCTGCCCATATCAGTGTAATGAGAACCACAGAATTTTGGCAAAGCTGAGAAGCTGAAAAATACTGCATTACTCAGTAAGCTGCCTGTCTTGCTGACATCACCATAAAATCATTTCATGAAAAAAGTCTTAAAACCAAACTGTTCCAAGTCACCCCAATTAACCAAAATTTTGTTCTCCATTAGCTCCCATGGGCATCTCAGACCAAAGTCTGCTAAGAGACTTCCCTGCTGCTGGACATAAAACCATTGACATTGAAGCTGCTGGTCAGGCCAAGTTAAAAGAAGGTGGAAGAGAAGAAGATGGAAGCCCGGTCAAAACTCCACAATTAGAATTGGCTCAGGATGGAAAGGTATGGCTGACTTTCACCCCACAATTATTTGTTTATGTGGTACGTACGTGTCCATGTGTGGTTATTTAGTGCCCATCACTTCTGAGCATCATACAGAGCACCATATTAAGTTGTTAAAGGAAAATTGTCAAGGGTTTTCTGTAGGTTTAATGTAAGTGTATGTAAGCAAAAGAGAATGCAGACTTCTGAATGGCATTAACCTAGGGTTTCTTTTATTGCTATAAATCTAATTTGAATTCTCAGTAAGCTTGCACGAGTTCTTGAAAAAATATTTCAAAGGATAAATAATGTTTTATTTGTTTCCTTGGTTGTTTAGACTTAAAATTGTTAGTATATCCACAGTTCTGTACAAAGCTGGGTACATTATGACTGTGTTTACTATAGGTAACAGTATTGTGTTAGTAATTGTTGAAGAATCATTACATCCTTTACGCCTCAGACAACACACGAGTTTTTAGATTTCTGTTGAAAGTTGAGTACTTTGGTCTGTTCCTGTTGCCAACAACCATTTACTTGTCCTGTTTGTTTGACCTACTGGGGAAACAGTTCACAAAATTAAATTGAGATCCTGTATGATTTGATGTAAAAATTTCCTTCCAAAGCGTCAGCTAATATCTGCTGCTCTTCTCTCCTGGAGATCACTTCTTTTTCTGGCAGTTCTCCAGAACTTTCTTTCATATTTAGAAAGTAATTTCGTGTTCACATATTTTTGCAAGTTAGCTACCCATTTGATTCCAACAGGGACTGCTGAGTTTCTCTGTGTGGTTCACATTCCCACTGCATTCACGTGTGGGAAGGGAGCAAATACCAACAGTTGTCTTTTTTTTTTTTTGTTTGTTTGTTTGCTGGCAAGTTGAAATGAATTCGCCTAGGGAAAAAGGCACACAGAGTTTCTTTATGGGAGAAAAATGGTAAAATAAATTCTGGCATTTTGACTTTGAGCTTGGTAAAAATGGTGATTCTCCCTTGTTTTCAAAGTGGCAGTATCTTTCAATATTTTAACCAAAGAAGAAAGAAAAAGCAGTATTCTGGGGAGTTGTTCCAGGAAGCTGTTCACTAAGGTTTTGTTACACATGCCAATTCCATGAACAACTTGCTTTCCCCCCTAGCACAGATACTTCTTTTCCTTTCTGGCTCTCTTTAAGTCTTAGAGGAAATGGTTATAAACCCAAGAATCAAAGTGCCAGCTTGTCTTTCGTGTACTGCACTGTCCCCTGACCTTTCTGCCAAAGCTTAAGGTCTGTCCCTTTCATCTGTTTTAAGTGACCATTAACGATTCAAAAGTGCACAGTTCTCTGCAGCCTGAGAACAAAACATTCATAATGGGTTCCATTTCATAATCCACAAAAGCAAACAAGTTGGCTGCTTGTAAAATACAAGGGGTTTTCTATTTTTATTTGGCATTTCTATTGTGTCAGTAGTTATCCCTTCTTCTAAGTAAAAATATTCACTAACTAATAATTTCTTTTTTTCTCCCTTCTTCTTGTGCCTTCAAACTTGCATTTTGTTGTACTTTCATTTTCCACTGTGCACAGAATTTTTTTCCTCGGCTCACTCGTGTACACCCGTCACCCATCCATTCCATGTCATCCCATCTCACAAACCTGCCACCTGTCCCAGAGATGGACATGCTTTCAGATATTTCAGAGGAAGATCCCTTCGGGGAGCCCCTCCTTACCATCCCAGACACTTCAGAGTGCAGTTCCATGAAAGGAACACCAGATCATAACAAAAATGAAATAGCTTCACTGATTAATACCTTTGAATCTATGATACCCCTAGCTAGTAGAGGCTCCCCAACTGTGGAGGGAAAAATCCAGACAAATGACTACAAAAGCACAGAGTTCTGTGTCTCTTTCAGCTTTTTCAGATGCTTTTCTTTTAGTTACCGTTCGCTGCTTGATGAGGATGGTTATATCACTTTTCCTAGCCTTCCTGATGTTTGCATCTCTTTCCTCCCACCTGGCCTTCAGCACTATATCCCTATTACCTCTCCTTCCTTCATCCCCTCTTTCTTCCTTATCTTCGTGCTGCTTCTGTCTGCTTTCCAGTCTATTCCTTTTTCGCTCACATTTTCCCTTCCTCTTGCTCTGTCCCTCTGCTACCTGGAGACTAAGGTGACTTCCTTTAGTGCCTCTAGTGACAATGACCTGAATGACAAAGCAGAGGAAGAGGAGGTGTGTAATTTTGCTGCTTAAATGTTGACACTTGCACACAGCTCTTATGCTTGTTCTCCCAGAGGCTTGCTCAGTTTTGCACACTTCCTAGTGTAGGGATACGTCCACGTATGTGCCTGTATATATACAGACATACACCTCTGTGTGTGTGTGTATTTACATCTTTCAAACTTTTCTCATTTGTGAAAAATGGCCGTTGTGAGATTTTTAGTCAATAGATAGCTGGCAGGTCTTCTGTCTCAATTCCTACAGCATGCTTAATTTCATCAGATTCCACAGATACTGACCTGCAGGTACAGCTGCTTTGTAGTTCGAAATGTTTATGACCACATAAATCAGAATACAAAGTGCTGTGCAGTAATAAATATATTATTACTTGATACCATTTGCAAGTTGTGCCGTGTGAACTGTGAGTTTGTGGTAAAATGCATGTCTCCTGCGTGCATTGACTGGAATGCACCTCTCCAAAGTTCTGTTCAGATCTGAAAAGTGCAGTTCCTAAAAGCTGAACTCATAAACCTGTGGTTACTTTAAAATCAGCTTTTTTGTTCTTCCAGGTTTCAGATGTTTCTGCCCTGCAAGGGTGTGTGCAAAGTTGAGTCTCTCCAACGCACTTTTACTTTAAGCGCTCTGATTCATCTCTAGCAGCAGTTGTGGTGGAGCGTGGTTTTGTTCATTAGCTGGGATTGCAGGCTGTGTCAGACTTCAATCACTGGAGTCTGAATGTTCTTTGAAATACACTTAAAATTGCTGTGCAGAAGCCTCAGCCCCGCTAATATGTTTCTCTGATCACCTGGAATGGCTGACAAAATGCCTCCTTTCCATACGCCTGCTGTGCATGTTACAGCAATACCACTAGAAAGAAGTGGTTTAGTTTGAACTTCAAAAGAAATATGCAATCAAATATTACAGAATCAGAAAGGGTGAGGGCCTGTCCAATGTTACATTTAACAAAGTTTGTTAAAGTGATTAAATCAATACAATGTACATATTAAAAACATGCTAAATAGGAAATGACACCATTAAAAACACCAATCGAAGTTTAAAATAATGAAAAGCATGACTTTAAAGACTTTCTCAATTCTTGTGTAACCTAATTCAATCCATTTGTTACATGAAGTTGCATAAAACAGAGCCCCAGATAAGCGAGAAAGGAATAAAAATGATGTGTACCACATTGTGTGCACTCACAGGGAATCCAGAACGCAACAGCATGCGCAGTAAATAAACCCCTCTACAAATTTATGTGCTTGAACAGCGTTGACTTTGAAATGCATCTTTTACTAAGATTAGCAGTTGGCATTGGTACCTGGGGAGAGGCTGGGAAGTGGTTTCCTTCTTAAAGCATGCTGTTCCTTTAGGCACTGAGGATACTTGTGGGTGAGAAACGAAGGCTCGCCATCACTTCCAACAGACTGTGGTGCAGTTTGAGGGAGAATGAATTCACCTACACAGGGGGGTGGGGTGCAAGTAACTCATCCCAAGAGGGCAGCGTTCTTAAAATCATTAAAGCCGGTTTGTAAATACAGTATTTAGGTGTTTGACTTGAGTCCTAGGCTCCCTTACTGAAAGAACTCATGAATTAGCTTTTATTTTCACACCAACCTGTTGCAGAGTTTAAGGCACTTTCCACAGAAATTACGCATATCATTTTTTTTTTCTTTACTCATTCTTAAACTTCCATCTGGGAAAACACGGAAAACTACAGCAAGAAAGGGACATAGTGCGAAACTTCCATTTTTCGTGCCACTTATGCCAAATATTACTTCAGCCACTCTCCGACAATGTAGGTGAAGGAAGACCAAAGTCGCTTAATAATTTCAACAACGTCTGGGGCCGAAACAGTAAAGGTCTGTAAATACAGCACGCTTTGCAGCATTTCCAAAGGGCTGAAGCCTCTGTGTTGTTCTGCGTGGGAATGGTTTCCTTTCTTGGTAGTGTACCGTCTGCTCGCACAGGTGGAATCTGAGGAGGAGGAAGCACAGCAGGAGGTGCATGGTTGTGTTTTTGCAATTAAAGCTGGCTGTAGCTTGTCAGCACCCTGAACTTTCTGTGGATTTGGTCTGAACAGTGCTTTTTCATCTTACCATTTTATTTCCTTCATTTAACTGTCCAATTCTAAGGCTCTTTTTTATTTACTTGCTGGTACATTTTATGTTCTTTTTTTTTCCCTTTTTTTTTTTTTTTTGTATGGCTTAATTTCACAGAGCAATTCCTTGAGAGTAGACGGGGAAAATATTTATGTCAGACATAGCAATTTAATGTTGGAGGTTTGTATATAACATAAGAAAGACTTTCCCTTCTCACGGGCTGCCAGGCTGCATGGAATGGGAGGTCACTTGCAGGCTGTTATGGACACGGTGCATGAAGTGCATGGGGGAAAACCAGCTTGGAACTGTTGCATGTTATCAGTTTGGTTTCTGACTATAAATGGAAAAAATCTTTAAAAAATCCAAAGAAACCAAAAAATACCTCAGCTTGAATGTATATTGTTTTGTATATTTTTGCTGGATGTTTTCAAGGTGGCAACTGGGAATAAAAGCCCTGTTTTGATAAAGCAAACACATGGGTCCAATTCATAATCCTAAACGGGATTTTTATACATTGCTCCCTGACGTGCTCATCCTGCCTTGAGTAGGGTTTCTAGTGTTCACCGGTTTAATCAACCTTTAGCAAATAGATTATCACAATAAATGGAGTTAGGAGGGCAGAAGCAGTGCTGGAAGTATGGAAAAACTAAATCTGCTTCTGATGCTCATAGATTTTTAGGAGCTTGGAGAAATGTATGTGAGGATCAGATTTTTCAATGGAATGTTTAAATACCTTCTGCAATCTTTGCCGTATTTTTTCACTTTTCAAATTGAAGTAATTCTTGTTTCCTAAAAGTTGGTTTTCATGGAACATGAGCAGAAGAGAGCTTTGAACAGTATGTTAGTGTAGTGCTTTGTCACTGAAGTAGAGATTTCTTTTTTTATTATAAGAATTTCCATATAGTCTGTTAATCTGGATTATTTTCTCAAAGACTGTCTGTAGTTATAATCAGTGTCAATTAACCTGCAGCTAATAACATCAACTAGTAACTGAAGAAATTTTAGAAAATCCTATTGCTGTCTTCAATGTATTTTATTCATCCAGATGGGGCTATAAATAATTCCCTGTGTCACAAAAACTGTCTTTTTAAAAATCATTGGGTTTGTTCAGCGATAAGGAGATGTATGGACCGCAGTAACCCAACTAATATGTTTTTTGGCTTTTTGCAGCTTTTGATCACTATTGAAACTTTGCTTGTGTATAACTTACTAAAGCACTGAAAGTGTACATTGCGTAACTGCTTTGATCAAGACCAAGAAACGTGCCTTGTGTCAAGCCAAGACAGGGTTTAAGATTATGACGTGATTGTTACGAGCTTCAGTGAGGTAACAGAACACCTTTGGCCTAAGGTTTTACTTCACTCTGAAATGCATACTCTAGGGCGACATATTTGATGTCTCGTTTGTTAGTGCTAGATTAGAAGTGAAGTATCAGTCCTGTGACAATATGAACCTACCAAGTTGCCAGAAGGGGAGAGGTTCTGAGTGTTCTAGGTCCTTGTGTGAATATTGACAGAATTAGGAAACAGATGTGCAGCACCAAACTGTTAACTGGTGCTGAACGTGCCAGTGAAAAGAAATTAGAAACTCAGGAGTTCGTATTGGGTTTGGATTTTTCCTGAGCACTGACCGTAAGAATCCAGTCCAAAATGTTAAATTTCAAAACCTTCTGTTACAAAGTATATACAATCTTTGTACAAAAACCAGAAGCCTTACCTAAATTATTGATTTTGATTACATTCTTTTGTTACAACTTCATTAATAATTATGTCTGCATTGATGATATTCCATGTTCAAGTTCAGTCATTTAATTTTGTACTAAAAATGTTTCTGAGGCTTAAACTTGAATTTCACCACTGAATACTGAGAAAATATCTTAACTCTCAGTTAACAGTGTGCCTAACCATCATAGGCTTTTCTGAAGACCTGGCATGCTGGAAGGAGGGCACATTACAAAAGCAGGGTGAAATCTGCTCTTCCCACCAAAGCCCAGCATTGTATTTAAAAGATGCTGGATTTCTAAGAGAGCTAAGCAGATAGATTTTTTTTTTTTTTTTTGCGCCTGCTTGCCAGAACAGTTAGGTTTCTGCATAGCTCCTGATCTTTGCCTGCTCCCCTGTCTGGTGTGAAGTGAAAGACTAGCTTGTAGTTAGTTACTTGGTCCAAGGTGTGGCAGTTTAGCCTCAATGGCCCATCATAAAATCTAATTTGATGCTTGCCCTGTGGTGTCCCCTTTGGCACTTGCCTACGTGCATGCAATTCAGAGAACATCTCTTTGGTATTGGTGTGCCCCAAAACCGTCCCTAATGGGTGCTGTTTGCTGCTGGATTCTTAAATGCGGACTGGCAGGTACCGGGCTTTCAGTCTCTATCTTCCCGTGAGCTTAAGCCCACGTGACAGGCAGAAGGAGTAGTCCCCTTGAAGTTAAGCGGGTGTTAGTTGCTTGCCTATTTGGCCCTGTAGCATTGTCTTCACAGCAGTATTTTTCACAGAGCTTGTAGTATCAAGGAAGATGCATTCTGGTAATGCTTCTTGGGTTAGACGATTCTTTCTTAGACATGCCTTCAGCAGTGCTAAAGGAAAACAAAATCTCAGTTCCCTTATAGCCTTAAACTTCTTTAATGTTAAGGCACTCCAAAGACAACTATCTCTTCAGACACAAGGCACTTTCCTTGGTTTGGTTTTTTTTCTTTTTTTCCAGTTAAGTTGGCTTTTGTTGTCGTGTTTTGTCCTACTTTGTTTTATGTTGCGGGTTGCTAGGACCTGGATAAGACCCAGGACGACTTACTGAAACACCAGGCTAGCATTAGTGAGCTCAAGCGCAATTTCATGGAATCCACGCCTGAACCACGCCCAAATGAGTGGGAAAAGCGGCATATCACACCTCTGTCCCTACAGACACAAGGGGTATGTCACTGCAGACCTTCGTCTGCATGCGTTTCCATACCACCCTCTATGTACCGTAGTGAATGCAGTTTGTCCATTAGATAGCACTTTCTTTGGCTAACGTAATGTTTGTTTATACTAAGTATACATTAACTTTCCACCACTTGCTGTTGGACCTGACTGTAAATAAGGTGTGGAGTTACATTCTTCTACAGGAACGACTGATCTGGCATCACTAGAAAACAGTGGAGGTACTGGCGGTGTTTTTCTGTGTGTTAAGGACATCTTTAAATCTCACTCTGACTTACACAGATTGATGGTGGCAACTTTTCAGCGAGCCACCTGATTCTTCCCTCCTTCTCCCTCTCTTTAACCCTTTGTAGACAGCTTTGCATAAACACACACAGCCTGTGAGTTGTTTCAGAAGGACCTTAATTTACAGTGTTGACTTCTTCAGGATGTAACTAATGTAGTTGTTAATGTTTACTTGCCCTAATCTCCAGAAGTCTGTAAAATCAGTTTTCCTACTATTTTGTTCTATACCTCCTTCCTGACTCAACCTTAAAACAGCAGTTTGGAAAATGACTTTTTACAAACACCATCCTGAAGGTTTGTGGCAAGAAAACTCGCTGAATGTATTTATCTTGCTCTTCTGAAACTTTCAGTTTTATAAGGAGTTATTAGCTGCCTCTTTCATAGAGAAGAGGAGGCAGTCAGTCTTTGAAAGCAATCAATTTATCTTGTTACCCTTTTCTTCCGCTGTTATTCTTACCCTTCCCTCCTAAATGTATTGTTGTCTGACCCTATTAAATTCTTAAGTATTATCTTCAGTCTCCAGGGAGGTGAACTTTCACTTAAGCTTGCTTGATGCTACCAAATGAATTCTGTTAATAAGACATTATTTCAGTAAGGTACTTAAGTGATCTGCACTGTATGTGTACACAGACAATACAGTCACTGTATGGATCACTTCCTTAATGACTGTTTTGTTAATTTATGGTTACTGCCAAGAAATTCTTCCTCATATTTCTGAGTAGTGCCTGACTGTTTCCGTGCATAGGTACGAATGCTGCTCAAATTGTCAAATGTTCATGACATATTGGCTCCTTTAATAGCCATAAGTACATTTTTTCATTAAAATAGACATCTATGTAAAAGTGTAACTTAATTTTCGTTCTGTGGCTGCGTGTATTTTCTGTGCTTATTTCTTTGTATTGAAGTTGAGGCACCTCCAAGTTATTTTATGGGGTTTTTTTTTCCTCATTTAGTATGTTCTGTCACTTTCAGATGGTTTGGTTTGATGTTTATGTATAGTGTATGTCTGTCTCATTGCTTGTTGATTCACACTGGTTTTGTAAAATGAAAACCAAATAGAAAAAAGGAGACCACATTTTCCAAGTGAAAACGCTGCCTGGGAAGGAGAAGCAGTGGACTGCAATGCCATGGATTCCTGGAGCAAAACCAGAGGAAACCGATAAGGTGGCTGCCCTGAAACGTACTGCCTTTTGCTGTATCTGCTGTGGGCTGTCTTGGGCACTTCTTTCTTTTCCTTTTTTTTTTTTTCCCTGATGGAGATAACTTTTTTTAAAGCCAGTGCTGAAAGGAAAAGGTTGAGTTGTAAACCAGGATCCGTGTATGTATATATACACATGCATGAACGCCAGCAACACTCTGCTTAAACACCAAACTAGCTGGGGGGTTCTGAATGGCTGCTGTTTTAAAAGAGAACCGGGAAGTTACTGTGTGTTGCGTCACTAGGATGACAGCAAAACCTGTATTTCCCTTTTGTGTGGAAATAATTGTCTGCAGTTATTTGGCACTTCACACAAGAACTTTTGCTTTACGTGTTCACTGTAAGCGTTACTCAAACCCAAATGTTTCAAAGGCAGCCTGGTTCTGCGTACCTCCACGTTTCTGTAGCGCTGTTCAGCCAGGAAAAGAGGGAGGCTTTCTCCCCCATAAACTGGTTTAACATCTCTGCAGTGAAAAACACTATATAACCAGTAGGACTACTAGCAGTGTGATACTGCTGATAGGTGGCAATTGTGATGTTGCTTTTTTACATTACTTTTGAGCTTTGCTCTTCTCTACCACGTAGGAATTGGGACAAAAGTAGGTTATGTAAAGCTGTCAGTCCTATTTCAGTAACATATAGAAATATGAGGTTTGGGAAGCAGCTGATTTCCACCCTGAATTATTTGTTGATGAATGTAGAGGAGTTTCTGTTTGGGTGTTTTATTATCCCCTTCTTTATAAACTTGCTGGTATTAGGTGACTAATACAGTCCTTTTCCTGGACTGTATGTTTCTTTGCTTGTCTTTTAGGATAGTTGGACAACAGATGAGAATAAACTAGGGACACCACTGCTAATATTCTTTTTCTTCCTTTTGCTTCAGTGAAACTGCTTGCCAATAAGTAATTTTCAATGTACGAGAAACGTTATTTTGGGTACATCTTGTTAGTGCCATTATAATTCGGTATCACCGTACTCCCACAAAAGCACAGCATCTGTGACTTAATTATAACAGAAGTTGTGACAAATTGGTATGTATGTCACCAATAAATAGTTGAAATATTATGTTATGGATAACCACAACATTATTTTTTTAATCTATATCATGCCCACCCCACCTCTGGCCCTTGTAAACGGTACTTCATGTTAGTGTATGTGACTGTACCAGGGGGAGTTTGCCAGGAATGTAAACGTCTTTAGCTGATAGCTTATTGTAACTACAGTAATTTAATGAAAAGTGCCAATTCTATCTCTACATTTAATCGCTTCAGTAAATCCCCCCTCAGGGAGGGAACAGGAATTACATTGTCAAATAAATTGTGTGATTGGGGTTTTCCTTTTAAAATATGAGACGACTTAAAAATCGGAAGGTGGTAAAATACAAAAAAAGATGGGTGGTATGTGCTGGTATTTAATTATATATGTATGTGGGGAGGGAGAGGAGAGATGACCACAGTCTGACCACGTACCACACGATTTATTTTCCACCTCCACCTTTTTCTTTTTTTACTGCTTTGAGTGGTTAGGAAACACGTGGCACCAGAGTACAGTAGGAGTATCATGAACATTTTTGCCTTTTGATGTAATCTATTAATAGACGAACACTTATTGGGTGTGGTAAACTAGGGAGGGGAGGGAGAGGAGAGATGACCACAGTCTGACCACGTACCACACGATTTATTTTCCACCTCCACCTTTTTCTTTTTTTACTGCTTTGAGTGGTTAGGAAACACGTGGCACCAGAGTACAGTAGGAGTATCATGAACATTTTTGCCTTTTGATGTAATCTATTAATAGACGAACACTTATTGGGTGTGGTAAACTAGGGAAGGGAAATGGATATTGAATGCTGCACGAGGGCAAACTTAGTAACTTGCATTCATGTTACATTTCCTTAGCCAACTGTGAAATAAACTGTAAATTTTATTGTAGGGAA
>NW_010241611.1:30101-31020 GCF_000690775.1 Eurypyga helias
CCTTTTCCTTCTCTATTCTTCTGCATGCCATATGTGTTGTAGTAGATGTACAGTAGCATGGTGTAACTTATGCTGGTTCAGATTCTACATTGCTACTCACACGGTGGATCTGCACGGACTGCAGCTGTCTGCATGGCACCTTGGCTTTCCTCTGGTGTCTGCTTCTGCTGTGATTCCCCCTCCCATCGTCTTCTAAACCAGCAGTCTGTCTTCTTGAATGTTGTCAAAGTGTCCGTGTTAGGTATTTGTTGTATTACTGGCTTTTTATTTCGACTGGTTTTACTTCAAATTTAATGCAAGAGCTTGTGTAAGGAAAACTGGAATCAGGAATTTTAGCCTTTTTCAGAGGCTTGTACCCACATGAATTTTAAGTTTGCTCTACCATGCAGACTTCCAGTACTCCAGCAAATAGACCAGACTGAACAGGATTTATGCTTTTAAGCAATGTACCCATTTATGTATGTTTAACTAAAACAACTTTTTCCAGTAGAATGGGAAATGCTTTTTGCAGACAGATTCTTTAATAGAAACGAATTTGCTTAGGATATGTCAACATTTGAAAAACACATGTAACGTGTTACGAGGAACCTCACTGGTCTCAGCGCTGTGGGTTTGTATAGTTCAAAGTACACGCATTTGACTACCCCGAAGCTCTCGAGCCACTTGGGTGTTAAAAGGAAAAATCCCTGTAGTAAATACGGGATTACTGCCTAAGGAAACCATTCTGTTTGGAAAAGCCATGGAAGTGTTGACGTCCCGTGCTGATTGTGTGCTGCGTGCGGCGGAGAGCGGCCGTGCTGGAGCGGCCTGCCGGCTGTGGCGACAGCCGTTTGTGTGCGTGCGGCCTACCCCCTCTGCTCCTACTGCACTGCCGGCCCAATCCTTCCCTTCGCCTCCTGTCTCTCCTGCCTTTCCTTGT
>NW_010241612.1:0-26010 GCF_000690775.1 Eurypyga helias
GGTGAGACTGACTGGCCTGTAATTTTCCAGGTCCTATTTTTTTCCCCTTTTTAAAGATGGGGGTTATGTTTCCTCTTTTCCAGTCAATGGGAACTCCACCAGACCACCACAACTTTTCAGATATGATGGATAGGGGTTTTGCAACCCCATCTGCCATTTTTTGCAGGACCCGCAGATGTATTCCATCAAGTCCCAGATGTATTCTATCAGGTCCCAAGAAAGGGAGTAGGGGTAAATATTACCTGTGATATTGTGCAAAGTGGAACTTCTCTGAGCTGAAATAGCTTAAGAACAGTTAACACATTGTATTCGGATGCGATCTTTTAAAAGGACCACTACAGAAAACTGAAGACTGCATCCTAATTTATAATAGCATATATTCATTATCTCTGTGCTACCAAATTCTTTGTTCCTCTGCACAGATCAGTCCAAAATGAATGTTTGATTGATGAACCACCCTCCCCTGTGCATTAGTGCTTGCACCACCATCAAGGCAAAGGAGACCACTGTCTCAGCCTGCAGGGACAATGAATTCTTTGTGAGGATGGTCCTTATCTACTGCCTAAGATGGATCCACCAGACTAGAAAACATTGCTCAGCAAGCCCTTCCTTGGAGCCTTTAGCATAAGAAAGGGAGGAAGACCTGCTGGTATATCCTTGGAGATATTCAAAAGCTGCCTGGATGTGGTCCATGACAACTGACTCTAGCTGACCATGCTTGAGCAGAGGGTTGGATAAGATGACATCCAGAGGTCCCTTCCAACCTCAGCAACTCTGTGATTCTGTGTCTGGTCACCAAAGGTTCTTCTGGGATGACACAGCTGTGAGGCAGAGCCTGTTAGCCTGTTGCTTGATCTTGTCTCTGTCACCAAGGAACTGGTAAACTGGATGTGTGTGCATGTGGAGCAGAGCATCGTGGTGTAATTAGCATTTCCTTGTTGTTGACGGTTCCACCAGCATGTGTGTCCTAACACATCTGATTCCACTTGTGAGAAATAGCACTGCTACCTGCCCTTTCTACCCTCCTCCTTACTTTCTCCTTACGCAGGAGGGTCATGAGTCTGAAAGAGGATAGGAGAGTGCCTTGAAACCTGTTAATTTCCTGGTGGTGGGTCGTACTGCTGTCCCAGCAGCTGTATATAGAATACAGACATGCTTCATGGTGAAATAGATGTCTGGAATGGAAAATTTCCAACAAAAAGAAAGGAATCAAGACCACATAACAAGGCTTCGAGTAGTAACTCCCTGACATTTCCAAAGGTGTGCTAAAAGAGGTGAGTGCTCATGGGAAAGTGGGCAGTCTGAACAATCTTGGCATTTGGAAGCACGACTGAAAAATGTCAAAAGTACAGATTGTACAGCTGAAGGGGATGGATACTCAATCAAAGAGAGGATTGTAATTAATCTAGAAGCACCATTAATTATATAAATCACACATTTATTCCAAATGTTGATCATTAATTGACATGAATATCCTTACCTCATAATATTTGGAGGTAGACCCAACATTCCCAGCAGTGCAGGCAATATAGAACTTTGCTGCCCCAGTAGACAGGGCTGAACTGCCACAGCCTCAAGTGGGAAGAGACTGGAGGTGAGTGGAACAGGGAGATACATCCGAAAAGCTGGGCTTGGTAAACCTGAGTGACCAGCGACAACGGGAGGGTGATCGCTCTGCTCTCCGCCTGCTTGGAGTTGCCACCCTCATACACACTCTCAAACCTGGCAGCAGTAGCACCAGTAGCTACTAGTAGTAGCAGTAGAAGTAGCAGTAGCTTGACATGGGCAAAAACGGGAAGAGAATCCACTTCTTTTATTGCCTGAGCAGCCACTGCTCTACCTTTTTTTCTTTTGCTTAAAATGAATCTGATAATAACAATGCTGATTATTTTTCTGAGAGATCAGTAATTGGTCAAGGGGCCTATTGGTAAGAGTTGTAAAATGCAGCTGGGGAAAATGAGAGGACAGGCAACATGCATTGCTTAAAACAGAGAAGGAAAATGTCAAAGTGTAAGGAGTTCCTGGTGTTAGTATATTAATCTTGGTTCACTGAAAGATTGATTCTCAGCATGACTGCTGGTGACTACATGGGCCTGCACAGCATAAATGCACATCTGGTATGTGATAATTAAATGCTACACTCAAATGGAATCTTTTATTTAGATATTAGGTCAAGAATTAGCTTTTCGCATACTAATTTTGTTCACTTTAACAGTTCCTTTGAAGCTATTGTGTACTCTATGAGGAACATAATCTTTCAGAAAGGCTTCCATGTTGTTATGTGTTGGAGAATGATGCCTTTCAGAGATTTACTGGATTACTACTGCAGGTCATACAGGATTTTTAAACTCAGGATTGTCAGGACCTGAATCTCTCTATCGCACAGACCTGTTACTACAGCATGGGTTTCTGTGAGGTGGCTCTAAGAAGAGCACACTGGAGCCCATCAGACAGATGGTGGAGGTGAAGAAACAACATAGTGTCTTGAGCTAATCTTTAATATTTGGGTTGTATTGAGAGGTCCTCAGTGCAATTTATATTTATTTAATTTACAACAGCTACCCTAACCTGCAAAGATCTGTCCTCTCCAGGACTGTTAGGGCTCCTTTTGTTCACTCTGGTTCTTCTAGATGCTCTATGAGGGAGCAAGTCAAGATAATTTGAGGGACCTCCATGTAGTAGACAGTACAGACACAGGCAGGGTTATTGAGACTTCTTTGTGTTTTTAAAACTCTAAGTTTAGAATATGTTGTAATAATACAAAGGTGATGCTTAAAAGCCTTGGACCCTACTATTCCCCACCGATCACGCAGATGCTAATCATCAGAGGTAAAGGGAAGTTTTACATCACTGAAATAGGAATCGACCAAACTGACTGTGAAACTGGCACTTTGGAACAATGCTGGCTTCAAATACCCAGGCACAGCGGCATGAATTATAAGACAGTTTGTGACTCTGAGCTCTTTGGATTTTAATTAAATGCCTCATACCAGGAATAACCACTTTACAGGAACTGTCCTGTTAAAATCAAACCATCAATCTTTGTAATTTGCTATATGACATTGGATGGCTGATCTGCCTTTGGCATTGGTGGATACTTGGTGCTGAAGAAGGAGACAAGCCTTCTGTAATGCTGATTGGATATGGTTCTTTATTTTGGAAATGATTTTTTTTTCCTTTCATGGTCTTCACAACCAACTGGCTTATACCCTTGAAAAAGGAAGCTAGATTTTCTCCCCATGTTTGAATTCTTGTCGCATTATGCAACACCTCTTGAGGACAGTAGGAATCTGGTTATTGATGTCAGAAGTTACTTATTCAGTTCGTAACAGAAATCATTAGTACTTCACATACAGAGCTCAGACTTGACAGTTCTTATGTGTATGATTAACTTTCTTCATTGGTGGTACTATATGTAAGTATTTGGAAGTTCCTAAGTACTGTAATTCCTTAAAAATCCAGCCAGGATCCTCTTGAGGACAGTAGGAATCTGGTTATTGATGTCAGAAGTTACTTATTCAGTTCGTAACAGAAATCATTAGTACTTCACATACAGAGCTCAGACTTGACAGTTCTTATGTGTATGATTAACTTTCTTCATTGGTGGTACTATATGTAAGTATTTGGAAGTTCCTAAGTACTGTAATTCCTTAAAAATCCAGCCAGGATAAACTGCAGATCTTCAAAGGGTCCAGTTGTATCCAATCTCTACAGTTTCATGGAGATACACTCCGGGTAAATTGAACTCAATAACAGAAGTAAAAGCATGGTAATGTACTGGGTTTATTTTGAAATTGAATCCATTAATGACTGCTTACTAATATAGTAAATGACTTACCAAAGGCAATGCAACACTTCTGATATATCAAACAAGCGTGGGAAAGCAACACAGGGAACGTAATAAACAGCCTCCTGGCATTGTGTTATGCTCTCAAGAATCCAAGTTTTGGGAAAAAAAGGCTGAGTTAATTTGCTTTTTTGTCTTTTTTATGGGAAGAGATGCCATCAACTTCCAAAGTTATGGAAATCACCTAGAGGCAGAATTTCATATGTGGGTGAGCTGAAATTTTTAGTTGGGTTTCCAAAAGCACAAACTTAGTAGTCTTTTTGATTTATAAACCCAGATAATTCCAACGCTGAGACCCTGAATATATTTGATAAAAATTGTAGTGTTATTCAGATCTATGGCTGCAAGTATGAATTTATTAAACCAAACTTCCCTGCCTAGCAGGTAGTCTCAGCTATGGGGTGAGGGCTGGGATATTGAACATTTGAAAATTAATGTGATCCTTTCAGTGTTAGATTTCAACTTACTGAGAAAGAAATCATGGGGAGAGAGTAGGGAAGAAGGCTCAGTGCTCTGCATGGTGCTGGGCCTCTGTAGAGCTGACTGCTGTCATCTGAAGTAACATCATTCTTGTTTGTGAAATCTTCAGAGTTTTGTTCATACTCAGAATGCTTATGAACACACTAGTTGAAGGCAAAGTATTGTGGCCATTGATTTATCTTCTATACTTAATGGTTTTTTTCAATAGATACATTTATCAATAACTATGTGATAAGGTCTTAAACTTCCTCAGGGCAATTCCCTGCTTTGGTTCAGTAGTTTTTCATGCAGTGTCAGTGATGCGTAGATACAAAGGATGTGGAAAAAACAGTCATCTGGAGATGTAGGGATATTGTGACTTTTTCTTACTGCTATTTGTATTTCAGGAACTGACAGAGATTGCAGTTGCATAAAACCACTTTTGTTTACAGGCACTGCTCACATCTCTATTTTCCCAAAATTAAACCTCACCAAGCTAGTAAGTGGAACAGGCAAGAGGAAAGAAATGAGAGTTGGAGAGATGTCACAGAGGTTTTGGCTAGACTAGGAGGCTCAGGAGTGCTTCTGGGGTGGTTACATCCTCAATCTTATCATCTCCAGCTTTGACAGGTAATGTAAGTCACAGGGCATCTGCAATATTCTGCTTCTTCCCACACCCACCAAACCATGGCAGGTGTGTGAGCAAGTCATCTACCCCTGTGAGAGCACCAGGCTTGCAGTGGATGCTCTGTTTTAGCACCACCTTTTGCAGAGTTGTCTCTGCTGGTGTTTGCTATCAGATCTCCTGACCCTGTTCCTGGCACAAGATGCACCGTGGCTGGAGGGGCAGGTGGGTAGGCGCCATGCGGCACCCCAGTCGCAGGGGAAGCAGCTCCGTCAATGCAGCCATCATGTAATGCATGAAGAGCTGTGCCTCCTGTGAGGTTGTGGGTGACTGAGAGGGGTGTGCCAGGCCCTGTTGACTTTGGGGGAGTATGTTTGGCAGTCTGGAACACTGGAGGAGGCTAAGAGACTTGTGTGTTTTGAGTTCTCTAAAGCAGGTTGGCTTTGGTGATGTTCCTGAATATATCTCGACAGGCTGGAGGGAAGGGGTGCCGATTTTAGCAGTCCAGGCAGAGTCCCACCGTGGCCCTGGCATGCTTTAATGGACCAGAACAGACGTACTCGGAGAGGTGTGTGTAGGCACAGCTTTGGGGTTTGGGAAGGGAGTGCTGCAGAATCAGTTGGGCCAGGCTGCTCTTTCTTGGCCCAGACCAGGGTTGGTTGTTACTGGGTTCCCTGAGAAAGATTAAAGATGATTTTAAAAGAGAAGCTCCAAGTGTGCTTTGAGAGAGCTGGTGAAAAGACAACTGCAGGTAGGCAAGGACTACGAAGAGACCAAATCTGAGAGAGTAACGGTGTGTGAGAGAGGATGTGTCTGACTCAAAGCACATGGATGCTCCGGGAAAGAAATGCAATAAATCACACCGTGTAAAGAGATCTATTTGTTAGAGCTTCTTCACTGATTGTTCTCAAAAGTCAGACAAAATGTGAAGCGTGCCATTGCTTCGAGCCACAAGGACGTTGCTCATCTTTGTTGTGCCCTGATCACAAGAAGGAAAAGAAGTGTGAATATATAACTGAAAACCTGGCAGATGCTCTGGTCCTGAAACTTCTCCTTAATACTCAGGTGCACCTTGGTGGGAGTTGCTCAGCACATTGGTTTTCCCCAAACTCAGGGTTGGGGTTTTCTTTTGCATATAATATTCTTTTTTGTTTTTTAAACATTGATTGGGCATGAACTATTAAGCTGTCTCTTCTCTCAAGCTGCTCTAAAGGTGCGCTGTAGGCTTGAGTTCAATGTCAAACTTGTAACAAGACGTATAGCTACCAAAGCCTTGCCTGTCTGAATGCAAATGCTGCCTGAGCTTAATAGCATGAATTTGCTTTTGAATATCAGCCTATACGGAAGTGCTGTGAGTTTCACGGGGTGTCACTTTGAAAACGTTGCTGTACTAAATGAAACTAGTGCTTTTTTTTTTTTTGGTTAGGAAATAGTAGGAATTCAGAGTTGCAAAGCTAATTTTCTCTAACAATAGGCTTGTACTCTCAGAAATAAAACTGGATTAATTTTAAGTCTGACTCAATTGAAGCGCCCATATTTCTACATAGCAGACAATCTGCGCAACACCACTGCAAACTCGTTATTTCGCTATGTTTGCAGTCTTCAGCAGACTCCTACGAGGTTTTATGAGACAGCTCTCTGTTTTATTAGCTACTGTGGCACGCAGTACTCTACTCTCTTGCTCCACAGGCAGGGAAGTATAATACCTCCTATCAGTGTACACATCCCCTGCAGCTCTTGTAGGGGTCGCTGCATGAGGTGCCTGGATCACAGACACTGTGACATTTTTTTTGCAATGAGCGGGCAAAAAGCATCATCATATTGATGTCCTTGAACAGAAACTAGTGACATATTTTTATGTGAGTCACTCTGGCACTTGTGTGAAGCAACACAATTCCACTGAATTTAAATGAGTTTAATTAATAGCAATTTAATGGGTAGCATTTTAACAATGATATACTCCATAAATTCTTTATGTTTTACTTCACTCCTTTCCTAATTTGTAAAATACTAGAATTCTAGGACTTGGAGTTAAAATTTGTCAGCGCAATGTACGTGTGCACATGTATGACATCCACGGTTTACCCACAATAATACAGTGCTACATTTACATGCACGCATGGCCTATTATTCCTATAATTGCTTTATCACTTAATTAAATGATGGGAGCTTTTCCCGGATCTCTAATGAATTAGAATGAATACATTCTTTCTGAAGTACTCTGACTGATGTCTGTATCCAGCACAACTTGCTTCTGTAAAACCACAATATTTCTTATTCCAGCGTGACTAATAAGGCAACATACCTTTTTATCATATGAACTGAGTATTTCTTGATTTTTCTGCTGTGAAGCCAGGAGTTGAATCTTAAATTGTCAATTCAATAATTTATTCCTATTCACTGGAGCTTTCTGGTCTGTGCTTTGCTTTAAAGCAGGGCTAATTTTGAGGCAGAATAACCTGAAGCTTGATTCCACCTCTAAGCTGAGCAGCAGTATTAGCTGCAATTTTATACATTCACATTCCAGTATATTTTTCTATACAAAATTATCTTTGGCTTCAGCTCAAGGAATGAGATAGATAAGCAAATACTTAAGTGCTCTGCTGAATTAGTGCCTAAAAAGCACAGCCGCCGCTAATATAACACCATTGACTTCAGTGGGACTACAGCATTATACTGGTCCAAATGAGCTGAACTGTATGGGCTACTTCGGGTATTCCTTGGATATACTGGGGAAAGATGCCAGTTCTCAATATTCTGTTAAATGTGCTATTACATTCAAGTATTTTGTCACTGCCTGATATAAATAGCACCTGCAGTTTGGTACCTCTGACACATGAATGCAGAACCAGCGAAGTGATGAAAGAGCCTGACTTTGTGAAAAGATGACTTGTTAAAAGGAAGTGGGGATACGAGAACAAATATCCTCAAAGCAATACTTGGTGGATTATATAGCTTTTAATCTTCCTTGAATTGAATGCCTAGCACCTGGAAGGATGGATATACCTTTCATTTTCTGGGTTTTCCAAATAAACAGCTGGTTTAAAAACTCCAGATCCCGACTGCTGCTGAAGGTGGTTTGTGCCAATAGGAAAATGCCATTGTGCAAAGCAATCTCTTCCCACGTTGCAGAGAGCAGCTTGGATCGGATAGACCAAGGATTTGTGGCTTGGTTAGCAGCAATGCAGCCACTTGAATAGCATAAAGTGTTGAGAGAAGCAATGTAATGCTCCATAAATGGGGATTACTGCAACTTTAGTCAGGGCTGGAACATAAGGTGCTGAATATTATTGTAGGTAAGAGCTTGCTCTATTAGATGAAGTGACTGGAAGCACCATCAGTTAGCCAAGCTGCCCAGACCTTGACCTTTGTCACTGTATAGCACCACCTTGAGTTGAGTCCTTTTGGACAGTTTAAGTCAATGTCTTTGACATCAACACTGAAAAAAAAACCCAAACCAAAACAACCAAATACAAACCTAGAGTGCAGCTCAACTCACCTGAAATAGACACATAGGACTCAACTTACTTGCCCCAAATGATCTGCAACTATATGAGATGCTGAAGGCTATCTCAGCCTCTGGTAAGACAGGAATTCACTGTGAATCCCATGAATACATCTAAAGTTGTATAGCATCTTAAAAAGTGCTGGATACCTTGGTCTGAGCAAGCTAAGATGGTCTGGGGTATCTGGGGCATCCTCACAAACCTGGCAGATTTGTGCCCCTGTGTCACAGCAACTCAGACCACACACATGGCACTCAAATGGCTCTCTGTGCCTGTGAGAGGAGCTGCTGAACTGAACCCTGGTTGTCACAGCCTTGTGTCATGTGGTTAAATTCCTCTAAGGAGTTATATGATGTAGCTACCTCTAGCTGCAGAAACTGACCCTGATGTCCTTTCCAGTTGGGCTGAGAGAGTTGGGCTTGTTCAGCCTGGAGAAGAGAAGGCTCCGGGGAGACCTTATTGCCCCTTCCAGTACCTGATGGGGCCTACAAGGAAGCTGGGGGGGACTTTTTACAAGGGCCTGTAGTGACAGGACAAGGGGTAATGGGTTTAAATTGAAAGTGGGGAGGTTTAGATTGGATATTAGGAAGAAGTTCTTCCTGGAGAGGGTGGTGAGGCACTGGAACAGGTTGCCCAGAGAAGCTGTGGATGCCCCATCCCTGGAAGCGTTCAAGGCCAGGCTGGATGAGGCTTTGAGCAACCTGGTCTAGTGCAAGGTGTCCCTGCCCATGGCAGGGGGATTGGAACTAGATGGTTTTTAAGGTCCCTTCCAGCCCAAAACATTCCATGATTCTATGATTTGTCTTTACATCTGATCTATAGTGCTCCAATATAGCCTGCGGTACAAATTAAAAATGGGATAGGTGTTTGTGGCATGTGACATTCATAATGGTATTAGGACAAGAAGAATAGGATTAATTTTCAAAGATTCCTGTTGGATAGTCAATGAAAATTTCTAGCCACCAAGTACAAAGCTAAGTAGAGTATTTAATAACAGCAACTAGCAATTTAGGGGACAGCATGTACTGTGTTTTTGTAAGCACATGTATTCTCCAGACATTTTAAAGAATATCTAATTTTCTTAATGATTCCTCTAGGTTAGGATGTACAAACCCCTCACTATCACAGTGAAATGAAGCGTGATCCAACTATTATGTTTTTTGGATACCAACTTGTATCTAAACTGAATTTAATTTTTCTTCATTGTTTTATCATAGTTTTTTGCTTGCTTGCTTGCTTGGGTTTTGTGTTGGTTTTTTTTTAAATAAGAAAAAGCAGATACTGCTTTAATGTGCACCACCATATAGGTTGTAGTTTAAAGGTTATCGGACCTGTACCTAAACCACCAAAATAATTTGGAGCCGATGATCTGGGTATTTTGCTGTTTGCTGGTTGAAGGGCTGACTGAATTTGAGATCTTTCTGACACAAGGAATTTATTTGAGATACTCACTCTCAAGCTAAGTGCTAAGTCCTCAGAAGACATTGTCTGAATTCCCTGTGCTTCCTAGTGCTTACTGTTGCTTCAGAAACAAAGGATGATGTCTTTCCCCAAGCCGCGGGTTGAATTTGTTTGGTATGGAACCCTACAACATCACTTGGGGCATTCTAGAAAAACAGAAGACCATATTTCCTGATAATTTTGGGCGGGGGGGGGTGAATTAAATAACTTTTCTAGATGTTCAGGTACTACCTGTGTTTGTTATGAGAGAAGGAATGACAAGAGAGTGGTGACTATGAGAAGTACTTTGGTGCCAGCTTCGGTGACATATGGGGGTTTATTGGTCCCTTTGGGATTGTCTTGATCATTCATTTCTATGCATGCAGGTCGCTTAGCTTTCAAGTCCAACTCTTGAGAAATGCTTAGTGCAATGAAAGGAGTGGATACCATCTCTACCAGGAAGCTGGGCTCATCACTGGTATGTATTAGAATATTTCTGTACTTTCCTATGCTGGCTATGCCAGCTGGAGCACCCAGGGTACGTGTAAGGGATCCCTGGCCAAGCCATTGAGGTGAGAGGTAGGAGCAAATGCAGAGAGACCCTGCACAGAATAAGCCTGGAAATAAACATATATGGAGTAAGCCTGGAAATAAACCAGGAGCTGCCAGGGAGGTTCCACAACTCAACCTCAGCACAAAGCTGTCCTTGCTGAATTCTTCCCAAGCCTTTCAGCTCTTCAGTTGGAAGTACAGCTGTTGTTCAGCCATATCCTCCCTGCCACTCGAGATATTAAAGACACCCCAGCCATCTCTTCTCAAAGTAAAAGGATCTGTGTGTGTTCAACAGTTTCTTATACAGAAGCAGGGTTATCCCTTGATCATCACTGTTATTTTCTGCATCTTTCCCTGATCATGTTTTGAGTTGAGTTGAACAACATGAATTACAGCAATGAAGAAATAGATGCAGGAAGACTTTCATAGTGGCTTTGTTTTGTTCTCTGTTCCTTTGCTAACAGTCACTGACACCTAATTTATACCAAGACTATGCATGGAAACAATATTTAATAATACCCACTGTAACTGTGAGGTCTTCTTTCTAAGAAATAACAGTCAAGTCAGACCCCATCACTTTGCATGTAAAGCTGGGTTTGTTTAAAATCTTTTAAATACTTTTACATACACCTTCACTGAATTTTACTGCACACTTTTATTGTCCATTCTACAAGGTCCTTCTGCAGTTTTTCACATTCAGCTTTCATCTTAACTGACCGGAAGCTTACCACCAACAAACGCCTTCACTTTCCTATTCATCCTCTTCTCAAGATCATTTAAGAAGATGTTGAACAGCACAGGCCACAGCAGACATCCCTATAGGGCTTCATTAAGAATCACCTCCCACTATGAAAATTTACTGCTCATTTCAACCACATTCCCCTCTCTTTGAACCAGTTCTTCACCTATGTGATGGCAGTTCTTCTTATCCAACAGCAACCGTTTACTTGAATGTTATTGGGGAGAAACTTGTTGGCCAATTATTAAAAAATTTTTCCTTGCATCTTTCTATCTGAATGTAGCCAACATTCTTCATTTTCAGAAGCAATCGTCTGTCTCACTGCTCTATTAGTGGTTTTCCAGTTCTTACTTTTTAATACCTTATATTCATAGGCCTTATAATGATCCTCATAAATCTTTGGAGTCATTGGGAGCCTGAAGGATTTCTTTCTTCATCAAGCTATTAACAGCAGTGAATGCTGTTAAGGACATACACTGCTGTCTTGAAGGTATTTGTCCCTATAAACCTCTAAATATGCTTACATTGGTCTTCTCATCAGTATGCAAACATGTCATTGGATTTACCTTCATTATCTGAAGTCTGCAGACTGCTGTAGATTTCTCAGTACCAGATTTGCTATCCCTCTAACAATGCTTGATGCAGATTGCCTCCATTTGCCATATTCCAAGAGTTAATATCCAATGATATTATCACTGAGATCAACCCATTTTCTATAACCATATTCAGGACTAAGGAATTGTAAGTGTCTCTCTCTGGCTTAATCTTGACTAAACTTGTATTTCACACACACCTCCATTTTCATATCCTCGTTTTAAGAACTCAGGTGCATAGTTAAACTACCCTAGCTGATTTAATGGAGATTTCAAATATCTCTAGGACAGAGCTGCTGGATGTGGGGTGAGGGAGATGAGGGGGAAGTTGCTTCTTCCCTGGGGAGCAGTGGGAAATGCTCAAGAAAAGAAGGACCCAAGAGAAGGGTCCTTCCAAGAGAAGGAAAAGAAGGACATGCAGAGGCTGAGGCTGTGCAGGGCGTGGCAGATACAAGAAACCCTGGGACCAAAGAACCAAGGGACCATTCCTGATGACGCAATTTGGATATGGATACTCTACTTGGACAGAGAGTGGAAGAGCATTTTGTCCTGTGGATATGATCTGTACTATACCAATTGGCTTTAAGAGCAGGGAAAGGTCCGTGCCTGCCCTATTTACTACTCCAGGTTTTGCCTTTCTCTGGTGACATAAAGGGAAAATACCTCAATTTGGGCAGTTTGTTGCAATTCAGAAAATCCTTGAATTGGCTTAAAAAAAAACCAACCTGGAAATGGACTTGCCCTGCAAAGACATAGTGGATGGGGGAAAGGGTCTTTTATAAATTTTTTAACTTCTGTTCAGCCTGGATTAGGACTATGGGTTTTCTCTACAGAAGAAGTTGAGAATTTGAATTTATACTCTTAATGAAACCTGAGTTTTCCAAATTTAAGATCTTTGTACTCTCAGTTGTAGAGGGTTTTTTGGGGAAGATATGCTTCAAAGATCTAACTTGCGTTCCTCTTGCAACAAGGTATGAATCCACTTGAACATCTGAGTTTCTCTTGTTTACAGCACTGCTTGTTGTGGAATCAGCTTAGTCTGCATTTGCAGCTTCTTTTTCAATGAGAGCATGTCAAACTCATTTTCTTTGCCTAGATTTTAATTAACTGAGCTCTAAGTATTTCTTACACCAATATGGGATATGCAGTTTTTCACTACTTATGCAAATATCTGCTGTTCTGCACCATACTCGTTTTGATATGAATATGAATTACACAGCAGTTGACCTTAGTCTCTGCTTAGTCTGTCGGTCAACTGTGCAGACTGCCAGGACTTTGTCTAGTCCTCTGCATGAATAGTGAATCACCTTATTTCTTATCTGGCTCTTCATACAAAAACATGCTTTCCCAGGGGACCCATTTGAACTGATTCCAATAGTCATGGTACTTTTCACTTTTCTCTGCTTCTTACATGCTTTTTGCTCTCCTTGTAGATTGTACAGTGACCTCCAGTGCCTTCCAGCATGCTCCCTGCATGTTATCTGAGTGCCTTCTGCTTTCTGTGCCTTGGCACTGCTTGAAAATTTGCAACTCTGAAAACTCTCTTTTCCCACAGCTGCTGATTCCGCAGGTTTCACTTGCTGCATGGATCAAAAGTTGCAGGGACAGATTTGGAGGTGTGCAACTTAGAGACATAGCGTTAGGTTTGAAGTAGAGGGCTAAGGGACCTACACTGGCCTTAGTCATCATCCGTGCCCTCCTGAAATTCTCAGCAGGTGGCTGAGAATGGCAGTCTTTCCAAAGTGACTCTTGGAGCTGCTCCAGCGTTTGCTCGTATGGCACTGAGGATGTGCGTGCAGTACAGTCCTTGGTAGCGCTGACTGTACTACTGGGAGGCCAACGTAGGCAGCATGACACCTCGTCACTGCCCATTGCACACAGAGGGAGCCAGTGCCCTGCCATTACCCTGACAGCGAAGCTGGCTGGCCACAAGCCCCTCTGCAATATAGTGCGAACTCCCAAGCCACCGCTACCAGTAACAAAAGGAGACACAGAGACAACTACCAGCTACCAAGGGGAACAGGAGAAATCTGCAGCATCCCAGCTGGAGCTGAGCACATGTCCGCTCATGGCTTGGAGCCGCCTGGCCAGCTGTGCCAGTCTCATAGGTGCCAGGTCATTTACTGCCGTTCCTTTGCCAAGCTCGAGTTCCAAACAGATGAATGCTTATGATCTGGACTGTATTATTGCAGCAAAGCTGGTTGCTTGAAAGGCCATGTCATGACACTGACAAGCGCACAGAAGGGAGCAGCAGCTGAAGGGGTACTATAGCCAAATTGACTGAAACTGTAGCCCCAATTATTCCATCTTTCCCTCTGTAGTTTACAAGGGCTGCTTTCTGTGACAGGGGCTGATAAGTTCTTCAGCTTCAGTCCAACATAAATCCCTTCTGAGCTAAAGCTGCTGAGTTTTGACAAATTTGTGATCAGAGCTGAGATTAACTCACTGTAACCGTGCGAATCTTATCAGGGGTGTTTTCGCTTTGCTTTGGATAGAGTTATGTGACCCCAAAGCAAAATGCTGCAGATGAATCCCATGCTCTGCTGAAACCTTGTAGATTCATGTTTATTCATTTAAAATTTGTCTTCTCAGAAGTAATTTTCTTCTAAAATTGTTGATGTATTCTGATAGCTGTTGGGAATTTAATGCTGTCATTTTCCTTGGCTTGCTGGGAGGGTTATGTGTCACTTATAATTTACACAATATGGTGTTTAAAAGGTGTAAGTGCTGTTTGATTATTACAGGGAGCTTGGAGAAACAACATGGCTGAGAAAATTAGCTGTAGATGCCCTCTAGAGATTTATGTAGCTCAAGGATTTTGTGATCTCCTTTTGATGAGATTCATTAATAGTGTTGCATGCTTAGTTACACCTCCATCTCTGCCTGCCGATCCTGAACCGTGCTATCAGAGGTTACAGAGCCCAGAGCCTAGTGCTGCTGGAAAAGTCAACTCATTTGATCCTGCACGGGCCAAGCCTTCTCAAGGGGTCTGCTGTTGTTGCAGCTTTGCTGGTGCAATGCATAAAGGAAAGCACTTTGCAATGACTGCAGTTCAGAGATACTCTGCTGCTGCTTAGTTTATCCCAGACACAGATTTTTGAAAAAAGGGCAGTGCTGTTCCAATATAACCACATCTATACCAGCAGCTGCACCTGCTGAGGTTTTGGTGCTCTCTCTCCAGCAAGATGGAATGATGTATAACTCGTACAAGTAAAGCATGAAGTAAATGCCACCAGTATTTTTGCCTGCAACCATACCACTTAAAAAATGCAGAAGGCCTCTTTGGAAAAATAAGAAAATAAAGAACATTTGGTGAATAGCAAAAAAAAAAGACTTAATGGAAAATCAACCAAAAAGAAAAAAAAAAGCGGAGGTGAAAAGATACTATTTTTAAAAGATATTTCTTTCAACTATTGGATGTCTCAGAGGGACAAGGCCACTTTCCTAGAGAGGATGTTCATTAGTGTGCTCATGCAACTTACTCTGATTTCAGAGCTTTTTTTTTTCTTTTAATTAGTATCTGTATGCATTCATTTTCTGAAGAACAACTATGTGATTGCATTTTTTGGGGAATAAGTGCCAGAGACTGGGTCCTTCCACTGTTCTGCTGTGTGAAAACCATTCAGGTAAAAGTACATGCAGCTTATGGGCACCTGCAGGGTTTACTCTGATTTCCCCGGTCTCTCTTGACAGTACCATTTTCACTACCTGACTAAAATGGAGTTTACAGAAATAACATTCAAAGCCTTCCATAATAATATTGAGCCACATGAACTTTCTGTTTGGACGTCCATCCAAATTTCTAGAAAACAACTATTCTGAGAGGAGGATGTTTGCATTTAACTCATAAAACAGGTAAAATGTTCAGAACTTCAAAGCAAATTCAAACAATTAAAATTGAAAAACAATAAAACTATCCTAGCAGTACATAATTTCATAGGTAAAAGCCCATGCTTAACATATTGCTGTAACATTAACTCAAACAGACACGCTACAGGAAAAAGCTCATTTAGTCCTGGAGTCAGCAGCAATAAACCATCAGTGTTTTCAGTTTATAGCAAATAGGACAACTGGGATGAAAGCCTTAATATTCAGACTAGACTTGTCAGGAGAACAAGAAGGAGCATGCCAGTAGGAAAAGCTGAGGGCATGCCATAGCTTGGGACACTGCTTTGTGCAATACACATGAGCTACTTCTGTAACAGTGTAATTATCTTGCAAGAGACGATCTGAAGGGGCTGAACTGTGTCATGTAACCTGGGTCAAAGTTAGAAGAAATCTGTGTTCCAGCCACATGGTCAGATCTCACTGCTGTCTCTGGTAACCTCTACTCAGCACTGGTGAGGCCACCACTGCTCTGTCCAGTTCTGGGCTCCCCAGTAAAAGAGAGACATGGACATTGGAGAGAGTTTGGGGAAAGGCAATGAAGACGATGGGGGGACTGGAGCACCTCATGTGTGAAGAAAGGCTGAGAGAGCTGGAACTGTTCAGCCTGGAGAAGAGAAGGCTCAGGAGGATCTCCTCAATGTATATAAATGCAGCCTATAGCCATGCTGCTCCCTCATGCTGACCTCAACCCACAGACTGATTTCCTGGCTTCACCTTGGCCCTTCCTCACCACTATGGCCCTGCTCACCAGACCTGATCCTAACACTGATCTGCAGACTGACTTCCCAGTTCCATCTGGGAGCTGCATCATCACCATGATATTGCTTTGTGATCTGCACTCTTGGTTGGACTGGCCGCCACCTCAGAGCCTGTCCTGCTCACCTCACTCAGATACTGCCACGTAGCCTGGAAGCCTGTGCAGTGCAGAGAAGACAAGCTGCCTGCAGATCATCCCTGTTCAGTTTCCACATGGGCAGAAGTCATTACATCTGCCCAGTTAAACACACTCTTAGCAGAGGGAAGAACACGCATATGTGGCACACGAATGTTTTGCAATTGCAGCCTGAGTGTTCATTCCTTAGGGAAATGTGCAGGAAGAGGCAGAAATGTCTTTTGATATTCAAAGCACAAATCAAATCACCCTCACAGACTGAAGGCTACATCAGAGACCATGCAAATTCGGAAGGGCACATATACACATGCACACACACAATTTTAACATGATTTCTTGCCAGTAAAACTCAAGCACAGAGTGCAGAAGACTGCATCATTTAACAGAGCTGGGAAGATTGCAGTATTAGGAAGCTCAGCAGTTCACCAGAATCATTCAGCACAGTGAAGGAGACCTTCACAGAATCATAGAATATTTTGGGTTGGAAGGAACCTTAAAGACCCCCTAGTCCCAACACCCTGCCATGGGCAGGGACACCTTCCACTAGACCAGGTTGCTCAAAGCCTCATCCAGCCTGGCCTTGAACACTTCCAGGGATGGGACATCCACAACTTCTCTGGGCAACCTGTGCCAGTGCCTCACCACTCCTTCCATCATTCTTCCTGATATCTAATCTAAACCTCCCCACTTTCAATTTAACCCCGCTACCCCTTGTCCTGTCACTACAGGCCCTTGTAAAAAGCCCCCCACAGCTTCCTTGTAGCCCCTTCAGGTACTGGAAGGGGCTATAAGGGCTCCCCGGAGCCTTCTCTTCTCCAGGCTGAACAAGCCCAACTCTCTCAGCCTGTCCCCATAGCAGAGGGGCTCCAGCCCTCTGAGCATCTCCGTGGCCTCCTCTGGACTCGCTCCAACCAGTCTATATCCTTCTGATGTTGAGGGCTCCACAGCTGGACGCAGCACTCCAGGTGGGGTCTCACCAGAGCAGAGTAGAGGGGCAGAATCCCCTCCCTCGACCTGCTGGCCACACTTCTCTGGATACAGCCCAGGATACGGTTGGCCTTCTGGGCTGCCAGCGCACCCTGCCGGCTCATGTCCAGTTTTTCATCAACCAGTACCCCCAAGCCCTTTTCCTCGGAGCTGCTCTCTATCCATTCTCCACCCAGCCTGTACTTGTGCTTGGGATTGCCCCAACCCAGGTGCAGGACCTTGCACTTGGCCTTGTTGAACTCCATGAGGTTGGCAGTGGCCCACCTCTCCAGCCTGTCCAGGTCCCTCTGGATGGCATCTCTTCTCTCCAGCATTTGACTGCACCACACAGCTTGGTGTTGGCAAACTTGCTGAGGGTGCACTCAATCCCACTGTCCATGTTGCTATTGTCATTGATGAGATTCCCCTGAGACTTCTGTTCTCCGGTCTGAACTGTCCCAGTTCTCTCTGCCTTTCTTCATACGTGAAGTGCTCGAATCCCTTCATCATCTTCATTGCCCTTCATGGGATAGGCTAGGTTTGTAGCCACAGAGCACATTGGGAGTCTACAGTGAGCTGCTGCAGGGTCCCTACAGTTTCACATCCTTTACAAAGGGCTGTATCAAGAGGATCTCTGTGATTAAATCTATTTTTCATCCTTTTGTTACTAGAATCTCTCCACTCCACTCTTTCTGAAGAAAGGACTTCTGGAAGGATGGGGTGCTGTGCTTGGAACTCCAGGAAAAACATTATCCAGCTGCATATTACCTAGATAAATGGATTTGACATTATCCTGTAGGGGTGCTCTGTATGTGTGATGTTTTCAAAGCCTCATGAGCTAGGTGTGCAAGTGACACCAAAAAAAACACTTTTGTGTTAGAAATTCCAACTATACCACCAGAAATCATGACACTTTCTCTGCAGCTTTCAGCCGTTCCTGAGAATGTGGCAATCTCAGGGTACTGAGCAGTGTGATGGAGGTCACTGGCATAGGGTTGTGCAATAAACCCCAATTTCTGAGCAGTGGCAAGAAAGTTGTGGCTGGTTGGTGTGCAGAATGGACTGAAAAGAGCAGTGAGGAAGCGAGGCATTGACTTCAGAAAGGTTAATCTGTTCCTATCAAAAAAAACCCCCAAAACAAAACCAAAAACAGCAAAACAGCTAGAATACAAAATGTCCAGGCAAGGAATTAATTTACTTGAGTGCCTGGAAGATGAGTAGAATTTGTGGCTGTGTGATACATTCAGGTACAAGCCTGAGGATTTACAACATACATAATTAAGTGGTGTAGCAGAGGTGAGTCTGAGATGACTTCTCACTATCAGTAAAACATACTGGAAATTATAGATTATTTGTCCTACATCAGGCTAGTACATTATTTGATCATCATCCTTCTGAATTCTATGTTTTTACACCAAGGACCTGATTCAAGCCCAGTGCATTCGATAGAAAGATTCATACTGACTTCAGTGGGCTTTGGATCAGCCCAAATACACAAATATCTTCTTACAAATACCACATTAGGTTGTTTTCATGTCCTGGAAGGTTTTAAAACATACAAAATTTTGGATTTTTTTTCAGTTAAGTAATTAACTGCTTTAGTTTTTCAAAACACATGCAAATCAACAATAAATCTTGTGAGTGATATACAAAAGGCTCATTAAAAGATCTACTTGTGTCAGTCTAAAAAAATCAGCAGGGCTTAAGTACAAAACCATTGATTTTTCTTTATCCCTTGCCAACAACTAGATAGTGTTTGCACAGAGGTTTTCTTTCTTCTGCATTAATAGCCAGAGAGCTTTAACAGTTTGTTCATAGTCAAAAGTACCTGAACTCTGTTGTGCCCTGCAGTGAAATGAAATAACATGTCCAGAGTTTCAAATTGCCAACTGATGTGAAGCTGCGGTTGGAACATAGGGCAATTCTGTGACTAGAAAACATCCTCCCCCCAGTTCCTCTTTTTTTTTTTTTAATTTAAAGAAATAACATCAGTCAGGAGGAATAGATAGTTCCTTCAATAGGCATTTTTGTCATCTGATAGTGAATTACCATAGCAGCTGCTTTGCAGGATGCTATTTACTGAGCACTGCTTGGAATTGATACGCCACTCATAATTGCTTCTATCCTATACTCATTCTTCAGAAAAAGCAGGAATCTGGTAGCACTAAACATCCAAATCTCACATTATCATTAAAATTACATCTGGAATAGAACTGGCTATTGGTGTTTAAAGTTTTCGAGTTGTCGTGGCCATATTTCCCCATAAACACAAGCATCACTGCCATCTCAGAAGAAATTTGTTTCAAGAAGAGCAACATTTCACAACTGAAAACTATATAGGCCAAAAGATGTCTCCTCATATAATTTATTGGCATGGGTCCCAGAAAGGGCAGTTTTGCCCTACTTGGAACACAGTCTTTTTCATTGCTTCCTGAAGTCAGCTAAATAACTAAAAAGCACTGTAAAAAACCCCAGAATCTTTATATATCCCAAAGTTATAAAACTTAACCATAAACTTTTGTAACATAATGCTCCCATGAAACAGCCAATGAAGTTCATTCATTGGTGAAGCACTGGTTTAGATTAGATATCAGGATGAAGTTATTCCCGGCGAGGGTGCTGAGGCACTGGCACAGGTTGCCCAGAGAAGCTGTGGATGCCCCATCCCTGGAAGTGTTCAAGGCCAGGCTGGATGAGGCTTTGAGCAACCTGGTCTAGTGGAAGGTGTCCCTGCCCATGGCAGGGGGGTTGGAACTAGATGGTCTTTAAGGTCCCTTCCAACCCAAACCATTCCATGATACTATGATTCAGTGGGAGAGAAATGACTGCTTTCAGCTTCCATTAAGCTGCTCGGCTCTCATAACACTTTCCTGAAGTTTTAACCCTAGCTCAGGAGGAAGGGCTTTCTGTTTTCGAGGTGTGAAGCTCCACATATCCCTGTGTACTGGACTGCTGTGAAGCTATCACAGCATTTGCTCTCCAGCACTCACTGAGATCACATGGATCTAGCAGAGGTCCCTCCCTGGACTCCTTCACTGTGCTCCAGCTGGTCCACAGCAAACTCTTTCTTGCACGCCGTAAGCCTCTGTGCAAGGTAAAAACTTCTTCCACTCAGCTTAAGAAAAGCTTGTTTAAAATACCATTCTCAAAGTACTGGCTGTTCTTTTTATAAGCAAATAAAAATTAGTAGCAAGAATTTCTTATAAGAAAAAGTTGTTAAAAGAATTCAGGAAAATATGTTGGAACTACTGTAGAAAGAATTATTCCCCTGCATATCTCTAAGCAGAAAAAAATCTACTGAAGGTTGTTCAAGAAAATTTGTGGTACTGAATTGTACTTCAAATCAGGAACAACAAAGAGAGAGTGTGATTCGATCATGATTTCAAATAGCTCTGTAGCATTTGTTTTATGTGTACACCTGCACTTTTCCATACTTATCAGTGTCTAAGCTATGTACCTGTCATGGAAAGGTGATCACATTGCCAAATGCAAGGTATTATTACTGGTATTTTTGTAGGTGGATTTGTCAGGAGACCACAAGGTAGGTAGCCTATGGGAGCATTGTGCTTTTCTCTTTATACAATATATTACTGTATATAACAAGGGAGGTACTTTGCAGAGCAATGAGAAATCTACAGCAACATTGTGGTAATGGTGGTTGAGAAAGGACATCGTCTTATCATTTTGCTTATTCTTTTCCATCTTTTATACAACTTGAGATTTTTACCTCCTTACATAACTATTACTTCAACCTTATCTGCTGGAAAGGCCCGCCAAAGTCTAGGGCAGTGGAGTGAAATTTGAAATTGTTTTGAGACTATTTTACTTGCTACAGCCTATTAGCATGCCTGAATTCAGGAAGAGATATCACTATGATGGACCTTCTGAGTGTGCTGCAACAGAACACATAGTACCAACCCACAAAAGCTTTTTGCTATGATGTGTATTTGAGAGTACAGAGATCTAATAATTAGACGTTGAGAAATCAGTGCTGTGAAAATGCATACTTCATGTTTTTTCTCAAGTGTAAACATTATTACAGTTTTTGGCTGTTATCACTGCTCCCTTCAAAGGCAGAATACTTCCTTAATGCTTGAAGAAAACTGCCTGCGTATTTTTAGGAACTCTTGATAATGCTCGAGGAGGTGAAAGCTCTGTGTCACCCAGGAGATGCAGATCAATCACAAATGTGAGTCAGTTCAGCCTTGTACCATCTGGTGATCTAACCAGCAGTGTCCATCAGCACAGAAAAGGAGTGCTGCTTGGGTGGAAATGACAATGGAGATATGCAATTCTGAAGTATTCCTGTATCAAAACTTCTTACTGAAACACAAAGATTTTGGGCTGCAATATGGTTAAAGGAGATCACTGAGCTCAGTCTGGGTTGGCAACCTGAAAAAGGCAAAATAAATTCCTTGTCACAACAATCATGACCATGTGAATCCTGGGGATGGCCTTGACTGTAGCCATGATGAGATGGCAGAGTTCAGGATCCTGAAAGGAAGGAGCAAAACAACCAGGAAGATCACAGCCCTGGATGTCAGGAGAACAGTCTGTGGCCTAGGAATGGATCTGCTTGTGGAAATCCCATGGGATACAGCCCTGGTGAGAAGAGTGGTTTAGGAAAGTGGGTTGCTTTTCAATGATCCCCTCCTCTAAGCTCAAGAATAGTTCCATCTCAGAGCACAGGAAATCAAGATTAAAAGGGTGGAGGTCTGCATGGATGAATAAGGAACTCCTGACAAAACTCAGACATAAAAAGGAAGCACACGAGGTGGAACCAGGGACAGGGCATCCAGGAGGAATGTATCATGAAGGGTTGGGCTTAGAAAAAGCAAAGTCCAATTGGAGTTGAATCTGGCAAGGGATGTAAAGATCATCAAGAAAGGCTTCTACAGGTATAATGGCAGCAAAAGGAAGACTAGGGAAAATGTGGGACAACTGCTGAATAAGGCAGGGAACCTGGTGATAGAGGACATGGAAAAGGTCCAAGTACCACATGCTTTCTTCATCTGGTTCTTTACTGATAAGACTGACCTTCAAGGCATTCCAAGTCTCTGAGACCTGTGAGAAAGTCTGGACCAAGACATCCTCGGTGGAGGAAGATCAAGTTAGGGAACATTTAAACAAACTGGCCATATGTAACTCCATGGGGCTTGATGGGATGCATCCATAGGGGCAAAGGTAGCTGACTGATGTCTTTGCAAGGTCACTCATAATTGCGTTTAAAAGATGATAGTGATCTGGGGAGGTTCCTGAGGTCTGGTAGAAAGGAAATATCTTCAAGAAGGGTAGAAGGAGGGCCCAGAAGAACTATAGGGTGGTCAGCCTCACCTTAATCCTTGGGAAGGTGACAGAGAATTTCTGGAAAGCATTTCCAAACATACTGGTGACAAGAAGGTGGCTGGGATCAGTTAGCCCAGATTTATGAAAGGGGAATCATTCTTGGCCAACTTGATAGCCCTTACTAGCATCTTTGAAGGAATTCCATGAAAAATACTAGACCTTTGTTTAGTAGTTACCTTTGTAACTTGACTCATGTGTGTTTGTTACTGATGTTTACTGACCTGAAACAAGGGGCCTCACTACTCCCAGTTTTATACTGGGTTTCAGTGAAGTCTGAAAGCCACAAAAATAATACATAAAAATTAAGTTCTCACTAATTTATGTCATATTTTATCTAATTCTCCATCTACACTCCATGTGGTCAGTTCAGATTGTAAACTCTTCAAGGCAGGGAGCGTGGTCCTTAATTTGGCTGCAAAAAGACATTACATGTTTTATAGTAAATAGTGACTCTGGAAGGTATTCTTAGAATGACAGTCGTATTAAATGGATTTACACTTTGCAAAAGCATACACTGATGGACAATTCCTGTCTGCTTTTTTTTTTCTTTTCCAGTTCATCTGCACATGTGCAGATAGCCAAGTTGCAAATTCTCAGCAGACTTCCGAGGACAGGCTTGGTTACAGTGTGCAGTAATCCACAAACCATGCAGTTCAGCCTGCTCCGCTGGCTCCCTCTGCTCTAGGAAATCTGACAGCAGACAGGACATCCCCAGGGAGAAGGTGTGTGAGTCAGGATCTTTCTCACTACTTCCAAGAAAAGGGATTAAAATAAGTAATTTTTTTCCCCGTGGTAAGTGAATAATTTGAGTTGTTTATTCCCCCTTTTGCTGGCACATTGTTCCACATGTCTGCACCTGTGTGTGTCATTAAATAGGAACCATACTGAAATGAAATTGTTCAGGCAGTAGTTTTTCAATTCTAGGAAAAAATAAAACCTCCAAGGCGAACAAAGCACTTGGTAATTAAGAACCGAACTTTAACATTTGCAGACTGTGCTGACCCAGGAGTAAGAGAGGAAGTTGTTCCCTCCCCCCCACCATCACTACCAGCTGCCTGTGAAGCCTTTTGTTTGACAAGCCTCTTATTCTGCAATTTTGCTTTCACCTGCCCTCTGTGTTCTCCCTTTGTTTTTGCTCTCGTTCACTGCTATTCGAAATATCTCTGTCCTTTCTGTCTGTTCTTGGCACTTTTCCTGTGTACTCCTGCTTCCCTCCTCATCCTTGTGCTTCTGTCCCTCCTGGGTTTTATCCTACCACCAGTTCTGGTTTTCTCCACAGCATCTTGTACTTCTCCTTTTTTGTTGGGTCCATGTGACAAGATTTCTGTTCAGGACTATAGCCCTCTTTTGACAGAAATCTGTTCATCCCAGGAACATAACTGTGGGCTTGGGAAGACTAAGAAGTGGCCCAAAAGACTCGAGTTCAGTCTCAGCCCCAGTGTTGTCTTGCACTGATGGGACACTCACATACGTGTTACAGTATGATCTTTTGTGGGCTTCCATACTTCTGCCAAGCAGCTTCATTACATAGTCCTTGGTTTTGGAACAAGAAAAAGGGAAATAAAAGTAATTGCTGAAAGACTAACCGCAGGAGGAAGAAGCTTTCAGCCCAATAGAATCAGCCTTACAAAGAACCAGGGGAAAAACCCCACTATTAAATAGTGTTTGGCCACACTGGCCTAAACATAATATAATTTGTACAGGTTTGTGAAAAACGGCATCTTTCTGAAATACTTTTAAGGGAAGGGCTCTCTGACATGCAAGTATTACTACATAAATAATAATATTGTTTGAAGCTCTATGTGTATGAGCAGCAAAAAATAATGTTGATTTCAGCATAGTAGGAAGAACAGATTGGAAGTCATCAAGAAAGGAAAGGAGAAAGTTCTTTCTCTGGGTAAATTACCATACTGCGAGGAGGTGATATTGTGACATTAACTCCAGAAGTCTTGTTCTGAGAGTGCTGTGGAATTTCGAGTTTCCTGCTGCTGCTGCTGGAAGATGGAATGAAAAATCAATATTTCACCAGGGGAAGCCCTTGGCAAAGTTCAGCATAGCTGTAGATACATATCTGCTGAAGGTGGGAACACATTTTATTTGCAGTCTATTTTTTGCTACAAGTGCTGGGCTCAATCCAGAGCCGTGTTATCTCTTGCCGGTGAGGTAGCAACGTTGACTCAGAGCAGAAACTGGCCCCGAGAATTCTTACATTTTTGGTTGTCTTTCTTCATTACTGACTTAATTTTGTGTGGGTCCTTGATATCTGAGAAGCCAAATGTCAAATCAGCCATTATGTTGGGCTATTGGAAGATGACTAATAATTCAAAAGAACTAGTAGGATTTCTAAAATGTTTATATTGCACGAGAATTTTTTTTTTTTTTTTAAATGTTAAACTACTCCAAATGTTCAGGTATTTTTCTGAAGGAACGACTATCTTGGAAGCAGAAATGACTTCCCAAAGTCATTTCACTCCTGCAAACTAGCGCCTGTTAAAACGTATTGATCAGAATTGCATTTTCTGTCTTTGGCTGTTAAAGATGAAAAGCATTTGCTACTCCTGCCCTTCCTCTCTCTCCTCGTACTCAAGCATTATCTCTTCAGCAGCTGAGCAGGATTGTCCGTCAGTAGTTAAGAAGCTGCAAGCTCCAATTCATCACCATGCTTAACCTATTGTTACTTCAGTCTAGGAGTCCTGTATGCTGCTGGCCTGGGTAATCCAGCTGTGCTGGGTCTGGCTGCATCTGGCCTGACAACTTTGCTGCTGAGGATTGTGTCTTTCTATTCCTGGTGTGATCATATCCTCCAGATTATTGAAAAAATGAATAAATCCCTGTTCCCTCCAAGAAACCCTGAGGCTTGTCCCAGCAAGACTAGCTTAAGCTTTCCACTTAGCTCAGTGTGCATCGTCTGTGGGGGTTCTCACCAGGGGTGGGGGACTTTAGTGAATTATGTGCACCTGTTCTGCAGGGCCTGTACTGCCATCCATCTGGATGTGATGGATGTCTCCTCCGCTGTGCCAGGCAGTCTTGGTGCTTAGAACTGGGCATGGAAAGCAAGGCACGGTGAGCTTCTTGATTTCTTTACTTATATATTCAGTGTATCTCTCTTTCTTACAACCTATTATTATATCAACTACATAATAATAATAATATATTA